>NC_064269.1:15540000-15840000 GCF_003254725.2 Canis lupus dingo | reverse complement strand
AAATGACATGTGTCCATCATTATAGCACCATACAGAGTAGTTTCATTGCCCTAAAAATCTTCTGTGCTCTACCCATTCATCCCTTCTTCCGCCTAAGCTCCTGGAAACCACTGATCTTTTCATTGTCTCTACAATTGTGCCTTTTCTAGAATGTCATATAGTTGCAATTACTATATGTAGCTTTATCAGATTGACTTATTTCAGATAGCAATGTATTTAAAATTCCTCATCTTCTCATGGCTTGATTGCTCCTTTTTTAGCGTGCTGAATAATAGTCTATTGTCTGGATGTAGATAATTTATCCATTTACATTGAAGGACATCTCAGTTGCTTCCAAGTTTTGGCAATTATGAATAAAGCTGCTATAAACCTCTGTGTGCAGGCTTTTGGGTGGACATAAGTTTTTTCAACTCACTTGGGTAAATACCAAAGAGCATTATTGCTGGATCATATGGTAAGAGTATGTTTAGTTTTGTAAAAAAAAAAAAAAAAAATGCTGTCTTACAAAGTGGCTGTACCATTTTACATTCCCACCAGCAGTGAATGAGAGTTCCTATTGCTCCACATCCTTGCCAGCATTTGATGTTGTCCATGTTTCAAATATTTACCATTCTAATAGGCATGTAATGGTATCTCATTGTTGTTTTAATGTGTAATTCCCAAACAACATGATGTTTAGCATCATTTTATATGCTTATTTTCCATCTATATATCTTCTTTGGCAAGGTGTCTGGTCATATTTTTTGCCCATCTTTAAATTAGATTGTGTTTTATTATTGTTGAGTTTTGAGATTCATTTGCGTATTTTGGATAACAGTTCTTTGTCGTATATATTTTTGGCCAATATTTTCTCCCAGTCTGTGAGTTGTCTTCTTATTCTCTTGACAGTGTCTTTCACAGTTTTTTATTTTAACAATGTGCCAACTTATCAATTGTATCTTTCATGGGTCATGTATGGATGGATCATTCTTTAGTTCTGGTTTCTTACAAGATTTTTTATCTTTGGTTTCCAGCAGTTTTATTTTTTATAATATTTTAAAATATTTTATTTATTTATTTGAAAAGAGAGAGCACAGGTCAGAGAGAGGCAGGGGAAGAGGGAGAAGCAAGGGGAGAAGGAGAAGCAGGGGGGAGGAGAGAGAAGTGAGGTGGAGGGAAAAGAGAGGGAAAGGGAGACGCTCAGCAGGACCCTGACATGGGCCTCAATCCCAGGATCCTGAGATCATGACCTGAGCTAAAGATAGTTGATTAACCAACTGAGCTACCCAGGCACCCCTGTTTCTAGCAGTTTTAATATGAAACGCCTCAGGTTAGATTTTTTGATATTTACCTTACTCAGTGTTCTCTGAATTTTCTGGATCTGTGTCTGTCAGTAATTCAGAAAAATTTTCATTGTTACTTCAAATCTTTCTCCTACTTTTCTTCTTTCTCTTTCCAGTTATCCAATCACACCTCTGTTACTCCTTTTGAAATTGTCTGACAGTTTTTGTTTGCTCTGTTAGTTTTTTTGTTTTCTTTATACTTCAGTTTGGGAAGTTTCTATTGATTATTCTCAAGCTTACTGATTCTTTTGTTTGCCTTATCCAGTCTACTACAGAACCCATCAAAGACATTTTTCATTTTTATTACAATGTATTTGATTTCTAGTATTTGCTTTTGAATTTTTCTTAGACTTTCCATCTCTCTGCTTACATTAGCCATCTCTTGCATGCTTTCTACCTCTTCATTGGAATCCTTTGCATATTAATCATAGCTATTTTGAATTTTCTGCCCAATAATTCAAACACTGGTGTCATGCTGAGTCTAATTCTAATGTTCACTTTCTCTTTAGACTATGTTTTTTTCTTATCTTTTAGCCTGCCTTGTAATTTTTTTGTTGGAAGCTAGACATGATGTATTGGGTGATTCAAACTGAGGTAAATAAACTATTAGTATGAAGTTTTATATTAATCTGTCTAGGAGTTGGGCTATATTTAATTTTTGCTGTAGCTGTACATACCAGAGTCTTTAAATTCCTCTAGTGTCCTATTTGGCTTCTCTGTTGACACTGGGCTTCCCTCAGACTCCTCAGAAAGAGTCTGTGTCCTGCAGCTCTTTCATCTGTAATCCACTGTTATTATGTTGGAGCTTTGTAGGTGTGGTAAAAAATAATGGAAGAGGAGAAGCATTTTTTAAAATCTTTTGGTTAAACCTCTATCTTTAGTGGGTTTGTGTCCTTGGGTTTTCATAGGTGTTTAATAGCAATTCCTACCTCTTTGATGAAACAGGGAGGCTAATAGGGACTAGAGTGGTAGAAATGCCCTACCTTCTGGGGAAATAAGGGAAAGTTTTTCCTCTCTGGAGAATTGTCCTTTGTTAGGGAGAATGGATTGGGTTTGTTTTAAAATTATTCTCTTTCCGTTCTAGCCAGATCCAGGAGGGCTTTTTCTCTATTCTTCACCATGCATACCTGATGGGATTCCCAGTGGTAAAGCCGCCAGTAGTTTGTCACTGTCATGCTAATCTACACTCTTCAGTCTCTAGCAATTTGTTAGAATTGCCGTCTAAGTGTTCTTAGTAGTGTGTCACTGGGGATTCTGCTCCAGGTAAACATATCTTATCTGTGAATCTTAGATTCAGCTGTCTCTCCAGATACAACAGTTGAAATTTTCCCTTTGACCGCAATCCTGTAATTGGTCCAAGAAAAGTCATTGATTTTCAATTTATTCAGCTTTTTTCTTGAATGGGCAGTTGTGATGACTTCCAAACTCCTTACATGTTGGAGCTGAAACTGGAGTCCCTCTGATAGGTTCTTTTGTTAACCTGGACATAATATGGGATGGGAAATAGAATAAAGAGAAGATTTTCAATCTTCAAGTTTGTGGCTTCAGAGTTATTTTGATTGAGGTGTTCTTTAGAAGTATATCAGTGCATTTTGGGGGCAAAATCAACACTGCCTATCAGATGTAGCCTAACAATAGAAGTTTGCGTGGTCAGCAGCCTCATAAAGGTGAAAACAGGATTGTTCAAAGAAACTTCCAATTTCCTCATCAAAAATGAGATAACCATACCTTGCATAACCATCATCTTAATCGCTAAACTCAAATGGCTTAGGGATCAAAAATGGGAAATGTTAGGAGGAAACATTTATTCCCCCTCATTCCTATTCCCTTCCAGGAAGCTTCATTAGATTTACACTCTGGATTTATCTTTACCTTCTCATTCTTCTCAAGGGCTGAAACAATGACTTACCCTTGATGAGTTTGGGAGAGAACCTAGGCATACATAGCCCAGCACTTTGACTCCTCTTAAAAGCCGCTCATCTGCAGAATATACCCATTCTGTTTTGCCGCACCACCAAGGTTATCTAAAGGATCAAGCCCCAACTGGGGAAGTCTACAGTGGTCCCATGTAACTCTATCTCTGGCAAATCTATTTCTGGTTTTGTAATTAAAAACTCTATGTCACCGCCCACCTAAGCTATCTTATCCAACCTAGACTCTATCAGTAATAAAAGGAATATTTTGATTTTCATCTGATTAACTATTATTTTTAAAAAGATTTTACTTATGTATTTGAGAGAGTGAGAGAGAGAGAGCATGAGCAGGGTGAGGGGCAGAGAGAGAAGCAGATTCCCCACTGAGCAGGGAGCGCAATGGGGGGCTCAATCCTGGGACTCCCGGATCATGACCTGAGCCGAATGCAGATGCTTACTGAACTGAGCCACCCAGGCCCTCTGATTATCTATTATTTTTGATAAACTCTATTTTCAAATAGTTTTAGATTTATGAAAGAGTTGGGCAGGTAGTATAGTTCACATATATAATAACTGACACAGTTTTCCCTATTGTAACATCTTCCATTAAATTGGTAATATCGTAACAACTAAGAAAAATCTTTGGTACATACATGGTAACTATATTCCAGAATTTACTCAGATTTCACTAGTTTTTTCTCTAGTGCTCATTTATTATTCCATGATTGATTTAACCATCAATTGGTCTAGAACCGTTTCTCAAACATTTATGACATTTACAGTTTTGAGATCGTCAGGTATTTTGTAGAATGGTCAATTTGAGTACGTATATCTAATGTTTCTGTCATAAGTTAGATAGGAATTATGAACTTGAGGAAGAATGCCATAAAGGTGAAATACCTTTCTCATCCCATAGTATCAGGGATGCTATCAATATGACTTGTCACTGATGATAAAGAGCCTGGTCACCTACCCAGGGTAGTCTTTTCCAGGTTTAGCCACTATAAAGTTACTCTTCATGCTCCCTACCCCCACTTCCCTTCTGTAATCATTGGAAGCAAGCCACTAATCACAGTTCACATTCAAGGAGTATACTGAAATATTTTTGGTCTAGTTTGCAATTAGTTTATAAATTAGAGCAGAGAATTGATATTTATCAGACCACATGAAACCCCAACATGAGTAACTATCCACTTGCAAGTTTAGTCAGAGGAATAGATCCTTTAAGTGGGCAGAGGGGCATCATGGTGAGATGAAAGAAGTGGGCTTCCTGGCCAGGGGTGTGTCTGGGGTTAGCAATTGGCCAGAGAGTAGCAAGTAGTAAAAAATAGGGTCTGGAGGCTAGAACGAGAGGAGAGGCAGAAAGTTCCCACTGAAACTATGCTGCCTCTAGTATACTGAGAATCAAATAAAGAACACATTTCCCTAAGCCCACACTAGGCAATCAGTGCCTCAGTGAGTTCCATAATTGAAAAAAAAATCAATTTTCCTGTTTTGATTTATATGAAAACCCCAATGTTCTTTTGCTTGTTTCACCACATGCACATGTGACTGATAGCCAGGAAAAAACAACGAATTAACATTTAAGGACAACCTCAGCCCCTGGGTTATCTTTGCTAAAGAAAGACAAGTGGGTGGGCAAAAAGACAAATTAAAAACCTTCCACTGTCAACAACATTATCTCAGTTTAGATCAAATACCAAGGAAACTAATTTGATTTTATGCTGTTTCCATCCTAAAGCTCTTTCACTCAGTAGGTTATTGCTACTACAAAATTGACATTATTTATAGCTTCTTCAATCAATAAAAAAAATGGAGGCTTACAGGTGGGTCATTGGCTTGTTTGTTATAGAATTCTTGCCTTTTCTTTCCCACTAAAATGACCTTAATTTTTCTACTTTGGTTTCAAGTTTCACATTAGTTTTATTTTAAACTTCTTATATATAAAATATGCATCTGAAAAGAACAGCTTCATAGATAAGAAGGAAAATCATCTATTCCAAGATAGCAAGTGAATAGTTTGAGGTGCTAAATCTTGAAACATTAAATTCTCCAGACTTGCTAATGTTTTCCTAGATTTTTCAGTTTTATTTCTAATGCTGCTGAAGAAAATAATTATATGTACATACATGTGTTTTCTTATGCTGATTTTAACATTTTAAATTATTTAATTCATGCCCATTGTGCAAGAATTGAAAAATCCAGAATATTTAAATGAAATCTATCCTGAAACTATTTTCAACACATATTTATGGAACATCTATTATTGGCCCTCTCCTCAGTGCTAGACTTACAGCAGTTAACAAACCAGAGAAATGCATACCATCAGGGAGCTTTCATTCTTGTGGGAAGAGACAGACAAAAAAGAGTAATATACATATTTTAAAGGAAGTACTAAGTACTTTGGGGGAAAAAATAGAGAAGAAGAAGATTGCATGGGGGAAAGTATAGCATTTTACATAGGATTCTAGGGGAAACTTTACTAAACACCTGATAATTGTGCAGAGAATTCAAGAAGTTGAGGGAGTATAAGACTGGAACAAAAGCATTCTGAACAGAGTAAACAGCAAGTACAAAGGCCCTGTGGTGAGGCTTTTACTCTGAGGGAGGTGAGAAGCATTAGAAGGTTTTAACAGACAAGAGACATGAGTTAACTTTTAAAAGGGTCACTTTGTCTGCTCTATGAGATCAGACTTAGGGTACAAATGAAGATAAGGACACCAACTTTATGGTTCTTGACTGGGGTTGTAGCTTGGAAATGGTAAGAAGTAGGCAATTAAATATGTTGGTGATGGAACCAGAGTGGTATTGGAGGATTGGATTTGGAGCATGAGATTAAGTGAAAAGTCAGTAATGCCTCAAGATTTGATATGAACAACCAGAAAAAAAAGGAATTGTAATTTATGAAAATGAAAAGATTGCAGAAGTGGATTTAGGGTAAATATCAAATTTGATTTAAAATATTTGATAAGGTTTTTAAAATTTTACTTTATTTAAATTCAATTAGTTAACATACAGTGTATTATTAGTTTCAGAGGAAGAGTTCAGTGATTCATCAGATGTATGTAACACTCAGTGCTCATTACATCATGTACTGTCCTTTGCCCATCATCCAGTTACCCAATCCTCCCACTTCCCTCCCCTCCAGCAACCCTCAGTTTGTTTCCTATGATTTAGAGTCCCTTACATTTGTCTCCCTCTCTGACTTTGTCTTGTTTTATTTTTCCCTCCCTTCCCCTATGATTCTGTTTTTTTTTTATTTTTTTAAATTTATTTTTTATTGGTGTTCAATTTACCAACATACAGAATAACCCCCAGTGCCCGTCACCCATTCACTTCCACCCCCCGCCCTCCTCCCCTTCTACCACCCCTAGTTCGTTCCCAGAGTTAGGAGTCTTTACGTTCTGTCTCCCTTTCTGATATTTCCCACACATTTCTTCTCCCTTCCCTTATATTCCCTTTCACTATTATTTATATTCCCCAAATGAATGAGACCATATAATGTTTGTCCTTCTCCGACTGACTTACTTCACTCAGCATAATACCCTCCAGTTCCATCCACATTGAAGCAAATGGTGGGTATTTGTCGTTTCTAATGGCTGAGGAATATTCCATTGTATACATAGACCACATCTTCTTTATCCATTCATCTTTCGATGGACACTGAGGCTCCTTCCACAGTTTGGCTATTGTGGCCATTGCTGCTAGAAACATCGGGGTGCAGGTGTCCCGGCATTTCATTGCATCTGTATCTTTGGGGTAAATCCCCAGCAGTGCAATTGCTGGGTCGTAGGGCAGGTATATTTTTAACTCTTTGAGGAACCTCCACACAGTTTTCCAGAGTGGCTGCACCAGTTCACATTCCCACCAACAGTGTAAGAGGGTTCCCTTTTCTCCGCATCCTCTCCAACATTTGTTGTTTCCTGCCTTGTTAATTTTCCCCATTCTCACCGGTGTGAGGTGGTATCTCATTGTGGTTTTGATTTGTATTTCCCTGATGGCAGGTGATGTGGAGCATTTTCTCATGTGCATGTTGGCCGTGTCTATGTCTTCCCCTGTGAGATTTCTGTTCATGTCTTTTGCCCATTTCATGATTGGATTGTTTGTTTCTTTGGTGTTGAGTTTAATAAGTTCTTTATAGATCTTGGAAACTAGCCCTTTATCTGGTATGTCATTTGCAAATATCTTCTCCCATTCTGTAGGTTGTCTTTTAGTTTTGTTGACTGTATCCTTTGCTGTGCAAAAGCTTCTTATCTTGATGAAGTCCCAATAGTTCCTTTTTGCTTTTGTTTCTTTTGCCTTCGTGGATGTATCTTGCAAGAAGTTACTGTGGTTGAGTTCAAAAAGGGTGTTGCCTGTATTCTTCTCTGGGATTTTGATGGACTCTTGTCTCACATTTAGATCTTTCATCCATTTTGAGTTTCTCTTTGTGTATGGTGAAAGAGAGTGGTCTAGTTTCATTCTTCTGCATGTGGATGTCCAATTTTCCCAGCACCATTTATTGAAGAGACTGTCTTTCTTCCAGTGGATAGTCTTTCCTCCTTTATCGAATATTAGTTGACCATAAAGTTCAGGGTCCACTCCTGGGTTCTCTATTCTGTTCCATTGATCTATGTGTCTGTTTTTGTGCCAGTACCACACTGTCTTGATGACCACAGCTTTGTAGTACAACCTGAAATCTGGCATTGTGATGCCCCCAGCTATGGTTTTCTTTTTTAAAATTCCCCTGGCTATTCGGGGTCTTTTCTGATTCCACACAAATCTTAAAATAATTTGTTCTAACTCTCTGAAGAGAGTCCATGGTATTTTGATAGGGATTGCACTAAACGTATATATTGCCCTGGGTAACATTGACATTTTCACAATATTAATTCTTCCAATCCATGAGCATGGAATATTTTTCCATCTCTTTGTGTCTTCCTCAATTTCTGTCAGAAGTGTTCTATAATTTTTAGGGTATAGATCCTTTACATCTTTGGTGAGGTTTATTCCTAGGTATCTTATGCTTTTGGGTGCAATTGTAAATGGGATTGACTCCTTAATTTCTCTTTCTTTAGTCTCATTGTTAGTGTATAGAAATGCCACTGATTTCTGGGCATTGATTTTGTATCCTGCCACTCTACCAAATTGCTGTATGAGTTCTAGCAATCTTGGGGTGGAGACTTTTGGGTTTTCTATGTACAGTATCATGTCATCGGTGAAGAGGGAGAATTTGACTTCTTCTTTGCCAATTTAATGCCTTTAATGTCTTTTTGTTGTCTGATTGCTGAGGCTAGGACTTCCAGTACTATGTTGAATAGCAGTGGTGAGAGTGGACATCCCTGTCTTGTTCCTGATATTAGGGGAAAGGCTCCCAGTGCTTCCCCATTGAGAATGATATTTGCTGTGGGCTTTTCGTAGATGGCTTTTAAGATGTTGAGGGATGTTCCCTCTATCCCTATACTCTGAAGAGTTTTGATCACGAATGGATGCTGTATTTTGTCAAATGCTTTCTCTGCATCTAATGAGAGGATCATATGGTTCTTGGTTTTTCTCTTGCTGATATGATGAATCACATTGATTGTTTTACGGGTGTTGAACCAGCCTTGTGTCCTGGGGATAAATCCTACTTGGTCATGGTGAATAATTTTCTTAATGTATTGTTGGATCCTATTGGCCAGTATCTTGTTGAGAATTTTTGCATCCATGTTCATCAGGGATATTGGTCTGTAATTCTCCTTTTTGGTGGGGTCTTTGTCTGGTTTTGGAATTAAGGTGATGCTGGCCTCATAGAATGAATTTGGAAGTACTCCATCTCTTTCTATCTTTCCAAACAGCTTTAGGAGAATAGGTATGATTTCTTCTTTAAACGTTTGATAGAATTCCCCTGGGAAGCCATCTGGCCCTGGACTCTTGTGTCTTGGGAGGTTTTTGATGACTGCTTCAATTTCCTCCCTGGTTATTGGCCTGTTCAGGTTTTCTATTTCTTCCTGTTCCAGTTTTGATAGTTTGTGGCTTTCCAGGAATGCGTCCATTTCTTCTAGATTGCCTAATTTATTGGCATATAGCTGTTCATAATATGTTTTTAAAATCGTTTGTATTTCCTTGGTGTTGGTAGTGATCTCTCCTTTCTTATTCATGATTTTATTAATTTGAGTCTTCTCTCTCTTCTTTTTAATAAGGCTGGCTAATGGTTTATCTATCTTATTAATTCTTTCAAAGAACCAACTCCTGGTCCAGAACCAGGAGTTGATCCTGTTTTATTTCTTAAATACCGTATGTGAGTGAGATCATATAATTGTCCTTATCTGTTTGGCTTATTTTGCTCAGCATAATACCCTCTAGTTCTGTCGACATTTTTGCAAATGGCAATATTTCAATCTTTTTAATGGGTGAGTGATATTCTATCTATCATCTATCTATCTATCTATCTATCTATCTATCTATCTATCATCTATCTATCTATCATCTATCTATATCTCATATCCATTCATCTGTTGATAGACATTTGGGCTCTTTCCATCGTCTGGCTATTGTGGACATTGTTGCTATAAATATTGGGGTGCAGGTGCCCCTTTGAATCACTATGTTTGTATCCTTTAGATAAATACCCAGTAATGCAATTGCAGGGTTGTAGGGTAGCTCTATTTTCAAATTTCTGAGGAACCTCCATATTGTTTTTCAGAGTGGCTGCACCAGGTTGCATTCTCACCAACAGTGCAAGGGGGTTCCTCTTTCTCCATGTCCTCACCAACATCAGTCATTTCCTGACTTGTTAATTTTAGCTATTTTGACTGGTATGAGGTAGTATCTCATTGTAGTTTTGATGTGTATTTCCCTGATGCCCAGTGATATTGAACATTTTTTCTTGTGTCTGTTGGCCATTTGTATGTCTTCTTTGGAGGAATGTCTCTTCATATCTTCTGCTCATTTCTTGATTGATTTATTTATCTTCTGCCCACTTCTTTGGGTGTTTGATAAGTTCTTTATAGATCTTGGATACTAGCACTTTATCTGATAAGACATTTGCCAATATCTTCTCCCATTCTGTAGGTTGTCTTTTGATTTTGTTGACTGTTTCCTTTGCTGTGAAAAAGCTTTTATCTTGATGAAGTCCCAATACTTCACTTTCGCCTTTGTTACCCTTGCCTTTGGAGACTTGACTAGCAAGAAGTTGCTGCAGCTGAGGTCAAAGAGACTGCTGCCTATATTTTCTTTTAGGATCTTGTTTGGATTCCTGTCTCACACTTAGGTCTTTCATCCTTTTTGAGCCTATTTTTGTGTTTGGTGTGAGGAAATGGTCCAGTTTCATTCTTTTGTATGTGGCTGTCCAATTTTCCCAACAGCATTATAAAAGACACTGTCTTTTCCATTGGATATTCTTTCCTGCTTTGTCAAAGATGAATTGACCAGAGAGTTGAGGGTCCATTTCTGGATTATCTATTCTGTTCCATTGACCTATGTGTCTGTTTTTGTGCCAGTACCAAACTGTCTTGATGATTATAGTTTTGTAATAGAGCTTGAAGTCCAGAATTGTAATGTCTGAGGCTTTAGTTTTCTTTTTATAACATTCCTTTGGCTATTCAGAGTCTATTTGGGTTCTGTACAAATTTTATAATATTTGTTCCAGCTCTGTGAAAAAAGTTGATGCTATTTGGTAGGGATTGAATTGAATGTATGGATTGCTGAAGGTAGCACAGACATTTTAACAATTTTTGTTTTTCAATCCATGAGCTGGGAACATTTTTCCATTTCTTTGTCTTTTCCTCAATTTCTTTCATGAATATTCTATAGTTTTCTGAGTACAGATCCTTTGCCTCTTTGGTTAGATTTATACCTAGGGTCTTACGGTTTTTGGTGCTGTTGTAAATGGGATTGACTACTTAATTTCTCTTTCTTCTGTCTCATTGTTAATGTATAGAAGTGCGACCGATTCCTCTACATTGATTTTGTATCCTGGCACTTTGCTGAATTCATGTATGAGTAGCAATTTTGAGGTCGGTTCTTTTAGGTTTTCCATATAAGTATCATGTCATCTGTGAAGAGTAAGTGTTTGACTTCTTTGCCTATTCATATGCCTTTTTAAACTTCTTTTTTGTTGTCTGATTGTTGAGATTAGGACTTCTAGTACTGTGCTGAACAGCAGTAGTAAGAGTGGACATACTTATTTTGTTCCTTACCTTAGGACAAAAGCTTGCAGTTTTTCCCCATTGAGAATGATATTTGCCATGGGCTTTTCATATGTGGCTTTTATGATATCGAGGTGTGTTCCCTCTATCCCTACACTGTGGAGAGTTTTAATCAAGAAAAGATGCTTTACTTTGTCAAATGCTTTTTCTGCATCCATTGAGAGGGTCATATGGTTCTTGTCCTTTCTTTTATTAATGTAGTGTATCACATTGATTACTTTACGAATGTTGAACCACTCTTTCAGCCCAGGAATAAATCCCATTTCGTCATGGTGAATAATCCTTTTAATGTACTGTTGGATTCTATTGGCCAGTATTTTGGTGAGAATTTTTACATCCATGTTCATCAGGGATATTGTTCTGTAATTCTCCTATGTGGGGGTCTTTGTCTGGTTTTGAGATCATGGTCATGCTGGCCTCATAGATCGTGTTTGGAAGTTTTCTTTCCATTTCTGTCTTTTGAAACAGCTGCAAAGAATAGGTATTATTTCTTTCTTAAATGTTTGGTGGAATTCTCCTGGGAAGCTATCTGGCCCTGGACTCTTGTTTGTTGGGAGATTTTTGATGACTGCTTCAATTTCCTTGCTGGTTATGGGTCTGTTCAGGTTTTCTATTTCTTCCTGTTTCAGTTTCAATAATTCATACATTTTTAGGAATGCATTCTTATCTTCCATATTGCCTATTTTGTTGGCATATAGTTTCTCATAATATGTTTTTATAATTGTTTTTTGTATTTCTTCAGTATTGTTTGTGATGTCTCTCCTTTCATTCATGATTTTATTTATTTGGGTCCTTCCTCTACTTTTTAGTCTGGCCAGGGCTTTATTTCATTTTATTTTTTAAAAAATATTTTATTTATTTATTCATGAGAAACACACAGAGAGAGGCAGAGACATAGGCAGAGGGAGAAGCAGGCTCTCTGTAGAGAGCCCGATGTGGGACTAGATCTTGAACTCCAGGATCATGCCTTGAGCAGAGGGTAGATCCTTAACCACTGAGGACCTAGATACCCTGAAAAAGGCCCAGTTTCAATCTTCTGCATGTGGCTGTTCAATTTTCACAACACCATTTGTTGGAGAGACTGTCTTTTTTTTTTTTTTTTTTTTGGATATTCCTGTGTTGTCAAAGATGAGTTGTTTATTTATTTGGGTACTTTCTCTTTTCTTTTTGATAATTCTGGCTTGGGGTTTATTGATCTTATTAATTCTTTCAAAGAACTAGCTCTTAGTTTCATTGATCTGTTCTACTGTTCTTTTGGTTTCTGTTTCATTGGTTTCTGCTCTAATATTTATCATTTATTTTCTCCTATTGAGAGAAATAAAGCCTAAGGCTTTACTTGCTGTTCTTTCTCCAGCTCCTTACATGTAAGGTTTATTGGTTGTATATTTGAGACCATTATTATTTCTTGAGAAAAGCTTGTATTGCTATATATTTCCCTCTTAGGGCTGCCTTTGCTGCATCCCAAACGTTTTGAACAGTTGTATTTTCATATCATTTGTTTCCATGAAGTTTTTTAAGATTTTATTTATTTATTCATGAGAGACTCAGAAAGAGAGGCAGAGCCATAGGCAGAGGGAGAAGCAGGCTCCCCATGAGGAGCCTGAGCAGGATTCAATCCCAGGATGCCAAAATCATGCCCTGAGCTTAAGGCAGATGTTCAACCATGAGCCACCCAGGCGCCCCTGTTTCCATGAATTTTTTAATTCTTTAATTTACTGGTTAACCCATTCATTCTTTAGTAGGATGCTCTTTAACCTCCATGTATTTGAGTTCTTTTAAAATTTCCCCTTGTGATTGAGTTCAAGCTTCAATGCATTGTAGTCTGAAAATATGCAGAGAATAATTCCAATCTTTTGGTACTAGTTGAGTCCTGATTTCTGATCCAGTATGTGATCTATTCTGGAAAGTGTTCCATATGCAGTGGAGAAGATGTGTATTCTGTTGCTTTAGAATAGAATGTTATGAATATATCTGTGAAGTCCATCTGATCCAGTGTGTCATTTAAAGCCCTTATTTCCTTGTTGATCTGCTTAGATTATCTCTCCATTGCTGTGAGTGGGGTGCAAAATTCCCCTACTATTACTGTATTATTATCAATGTGTTTCTTTACTTATGTTATTAATTGGCTTATATAATTGGCTGCTCCCATGTTAGAGGCATATATATTTACAATTGTTAGATATTCCCATTGGATGGGCCCTTTAGTTATGATATAGTGTCCTTCCTCATCTCTTATTACAGTCTTTGCTTTCAAATCTAATTTGTCTGATATAAGGATTGCTACCCCAGCTTTCTTTTGATGTCCATTAGCATGATAAATGGTTCTTCATCCCTCTTTTTTAATCTGGAAGTGACTTTGGGTCTAAAATGAGTCTCTTGTAGACAGCATATCGATGTGTCTTGCTCTTTTATTTAATCTGATACCTGTGTCTTTTGATTGGGGCATGTAGCTCATTTACATTAGGGTAAGTATGAAAGGTAAGAATTTAGTGCCACTGCATTGCATGTAAAGCCACTGTTCATGTATATTGTGTCTATTCCTTTCTGGTCTTTGTTACTTTTGGGCTCTCTCTTCACTTAAAGGATCCCCTTTAATATTTCTTGCAGGGTTGGTATAGTGTTCACAAATTCCTTTAGTTTTTGTTTGTCTTGGAAGCTCTTTATCTCTTCTTCTATTCTGAATGACAGACTTACTGGTTCTTGGCTGCTTATTTTTCTCATTTATCACCATGAACATATTATGCCAGTCCTTTCTGCCTCCCAGGTCTCTGTGGATAGGTCTCTGCTAGCCTTATGTTTCTACCCTTGTAGGTTAAGGACCTTTTGTCCCTGGCTGCTTTCAGGATTTCCTCTTTGTCTTTAAAATTTGCAAGCTTCACTATTATATGTTGAGGTGTTGACCTGTTTTCATTGATTTTAGGGGAAGTTCTCTATGACTCACATGTTTCCTTCCCCAGATTAGAGAGGTTCTTAGCTATAATTGCTTGTATATACTTTCTCCCCCACTTCCTCTTCCTCTGGAACCCAATTCTTCTAATATTATCTCACTTCATGGTATCACTTATGTCTTGAATTCATCCCTCATGATCCAGTAGTTGTTTATCTTTTTCTCATTTTATTTTCCCTCATTTTGTCTTCTGTATCACTGATTCTCTCTTCTGCCTCATTTATCCTGTTAGAGTCTCCATTTTTTTTTATTGAATCTCCTTAATAGACTCTTCAATTTTGACTTGATTAGATTTTAGTTCTTTTATATCTCCAGAAAGGGATTCCCTAATGTTCTCTGTGCTCTTTCAAGGCCTGTTAGTATCTTTATAATTGTTATTCTGAACTCTAGTTCTGACATCTATCTTATGTCTGTACTGATTAGGTCCCCAGCAGTCAGTACTGCCTCTTCTTCTTTCTTTTGAGGTGAGTTCTTCTGTTTTGTCATTCTGCCTAGAGAAGAATAGATGAGAGAGCAAAATACAAAGATAGTAACAATGACCCCAGAAAACTCTACACTAAACATATCAGAAGAGACCAGAAATCAAGAAAGAGAGAGAGAGAGAGAATATAATCAAACAGGTGAATAGAGCAAAGCATTTTTATCTCAGGCACATGACCCTACCTACCTCAGGTCTCCAAGCTCTATAGACTCCTGCAGCTTGCACCTGTGATGCTCCTCCAGGTGGAGGGGGCATCTCCCTGTGGTTCTGTCTCTTGCTGGGCCCCTTTTCAGAGAGCAGCCACGCTGACTGTGCCATGGTTTGTGTTTTATGGCAGTACTGAGCAGAAAGCCTACTTCTGGGCTCTCCAATTGTAGCCAGCTTCCCTGTTCTGATGCTTGGGAACTCTACCTCATTTAGGCACCCTGTTCTTTCTGTGCCCCCTGGGGATCCTGAGACCACACTGTCCCAATTCTGCCCTGCCTTGCCACCTGAGTGCCTTTCAGGCAGGGATGTTCCAACCGAAGCAGACCTCTAAAAGTTCCAATTGTGCGCTCTGCTGCTACATCACTTTCCAGTAGCCAGCTCAAGGAGGCTCCCTCCCCCCGGGGTTTGTCTTCCATCCAATATATCACCTCGGATTCACTTCTCAGCACCTCCTACCTTGCAAAAAGTAGTCGCTTTTATGTTTGTAGAATTGCAGCATTTTTTTCCCTTTAGATCTCTGGTTGAGTTCACAGGTGTCAGAATGATCTGATGGCTGTCTAGATGAATTCCAGGAACCAGATGAAACTAGGGTCCCCTACTCCTCCACCATCTTCATCCTCTCTCCTTTAACATATCCAAAGTATTCACATTTTCTTTCTTTATATTTTTCGTTTTCAGAGGTAATATCTTTTTCACCAAAGAATTAACATGTTATTTCAAATACAGTTATTTTTCAGCTGTGAGGTGGGGAGAAACTCACTATGGCTGTCAGTGATCAATACAAAGCAGCCTTTATTCTGCTGAAAGTTTGTGAACCTATAAATGAGTAATAAAAATTCATTTTAAATAATACTTTATAAAGTCCCTTAATATTCATTCGGTTATTTTATGTCTAAAAACTTTAGTGAAGTAAAAGAAAATAAAGATTATAGCCTATGGAAAATCTGCCTATGGATACTAGTGGAATTCAGGTTCAGTGTCAGTTCTCCTGACTCCTAGATTTTTTGCTTTTATAATAAATCATACTATTCTCCCAACATTATGCTTTATGGTTTATAATATTGCTTAGATAGACATTTCTAGTTTAGTTTTAGGTTGTGCCTTTTAAAAAAAAATAGGCTCCATACCCAGGATGGAACCCAGTGCAGGGCTGGAACTCACAACCCTAAGATCACAGCCTAAGCCAAAATCAAGAGTTTGATGTTCAGCTGATTGAGTCACCCAGGTGCTCCAGGTCATAACTTTTAATTTTAGAGTATTTGTGCTTGATTCATTTTTTGGTCAACTGAAGTAACTTTTTTCCCCCATGAAGTTTATATGGTATATTTTCTGAGTTCTTATATTATTGAAAATGTTTTTAAGCATGAAGATAATGCCAAGCTAATTTGGTTGGGTGTACAATTTTTAATCACTGTCTTACCACTTAAAAATTCTACAGATGTTGTTCTATTGACTTCTTGGCAAAGGATCATTTCGATAGAAATTTGACTCTTTTGTTTGTGTACATGTGTGTGTATTTTTGGTTTGAATATACACAGCATTTTCTTTTTGCAGAGATATAAAATAAATTGCCAGTATACTTCTAAATTTGGTCTTCTAAAATTACATTTGACTGGAATTCAGTGATTTCTTTCAATCTGCATTTATTTATATGCAGGAATTACATCACAGGTATTTTTCTTCTATTTATTTTTTGATAATTGTCTTTTTTCCTAAACAATCTCATGTATTACTTGGATCTGAGGTCTTGGATTGCCACAATTAAGCCTCATTAACTTTTCTTCTCTGTTAGTTTTACTATTTATGGGAGAACCGACAAAATTTGCCCTCTAGAGAACCACTGGATTTTCAAGAATTTTGTAGTATCAGTTTTTACTCTTTGTTTACTCTATTGAAGTTTAAAATCTCACTATAGCATTTATAGTTTCTTTGCAATAAGATTTTGGGGCAGACTTTACCGAGCTTATGAGTTTTTAGTTTGGACCTAGAAGATCTTGGACAAAGATTCTTATGGCCATTTCTTAAGCTGGTAAATATTTACTCCCCCCCTTTACTTTACCTATCTCCACATAAAAAGCTTTCAAGTCCCTAAGTCAAAAGAAAATAGAAAAAAAATCCTGTTATGTGATCAGTAGTGGTGAAATCACATATCCACTAACAAGTTCCATCAATTTTGCTGATTTATACCTCCCACAGACAACAGCAGTGAAATAAATGCAGGCCCTCATGAAGAATGTATGGTTGGTGAGCCTTTCCTAGGCCCTGATCAGTACCATTTCTCAAAGAGCTGCAGAGTGATTTTATACTGCCTTAGAAAATTAGCAGAATGAAGACCTGGGATAGGATCTCATTGTCTCTTGGTTTTCCCTGTACAACACTTTTTATTTGAGAGAAATTTATAAACATGGGCATTTCCCTGAAACAAATGATAATTAATTAGAAATATACGCACAGAACATGTGTAGGAAAACATCAGAGCTCGTTCAACTGTTTCATGACCTGATTTCAGAAATATTATTTTACATATATTTTAATGTATTTTACACATATTAGAAAGAGGTAATAACTAACAATACAATTCAATCAAAAAAAGTATTTCCACTATTTATAACCCTGTATCTCACCTGTCTCCTACTGATCTAATGCCGTATTATTTTCATCTTTTCCTCATGGCTTTCTGGTCCTGTTTCAAGGAGGCCATGTATTTGATAATTGAATTGAAGATGTCAAATATTTTTCTGAAGTTTTTCTTCTTTTTTTTTTCTAAAGTTTTTGATGCACATTTCCTCTTTTGGTTTTCTTTTCCCTGTCTGTAACATTTGGTATGTTTTTGTTTTACTCATCCTCAAATAATAACAAATCTATTGAGCTTGAGAATTTGCCAATTGGAGGATGTGTCTGCAGAAAGTGCCAATGAATTGCCTTGGGTGCCTTTCCGTCTACTTGGCTGAATCAATTCCCTACTCATTCCGCAGCTGGAAAGCAGATAAATGGGCTAGTTCCTAGCTCAATATCTGATAATCTTTTATTTGTTTTAGCTTTTCTGGCTTAAAATGAGATGATCTCCGACCTCCACTATCTGAACAGATGGGATGCACAAAATGCCACAATGCCAGTATTCACTACTACCAGATGGCTTCCATCTTTGTCCTCATGTACCATTTTTTATTTATGGGGATTGCACATTCCAGGCTGTCATGTACCTCTGCATGTCATATACAAAATCTTACATACTGCCATTTCTCCAGGTATCACCATCACTTGAATTTGTGTGGAAAGAGATACATGTGAGAGAAGCCCAGGACCTTGACTGTCTCCATGAACTAAAGGAACAGATGCTTTTTCTTAGATGTTTGGGTGACTTCCAAAAACAGTATGGCTGTCTTTTGCTACTGTTGCTGACACCACCATGCACTGGGGCACCTATTTTTGAACACACTTTTGACATAGCCAGTGCTTGAAAATGTGTCAAAACAGCCTTCTAAGTGTGGTACCTTTGGTGATTGCTTCAATGACATATTGCAGGGATCAAATTGGGAGGAAGCTCACAGTGGGCCATCTGGCTCTCCTGTTCTTAACAAAACCCATTCCAAATCAGAGACCCGTGTAGCATACACTTCTTAGGAGTGTAACATTTATATGTATAACTTCCCCAATCTATCATACCAACTAGAGACAGATTTGACAGGGGCTCAGTCAGGGCTTTAGATGTTTTTCATCTTTCATTGCTATTCCTAAAACCTACCAATAGAAAAATGCTGAAATTTGAGTCATGGAGACTCATGGTCTTTAGATTCATACACTGAATGTTAATGAGAGCCATCAAGTCTACTCTGTCTAGCCTAGCCTAGCGTCTGTTCAGTAACAGTTTCACACTGGCTTCCTTCTGTCTGTAGTTTTCCTTGTTTTTTCTTTCTTTTTTCCCTCCATCCTCTCCCTTCCCTCTTTCCCTCCCTCCTTCCCCCTCCCTCCCTCCTCCCTTCCTTCCAGCAGGTCTTCATTTTACTTTTTTTAGTTTAAAAAATATTCAGCTATCATTGCTCTCATACAAGTTTATAATAACGTTATCCACAAATAGTTTACATAAAATGGGCAAAGCTGCCAGGTTTGGGGATTTGTTTTTAATTTGATTCTCAGATTTTGCAGATAAACAAAAAAGGCTCAGAAAAAATATTTAAGTAGACTAATTTTCAATGCCTAGAATTTTCAAAGGGAAATTAAATCCAGAATGATATTTTTAAATCAGTATTTTTCCAGTTTTATTGAGGTATAACTGACACATAACGTTGTATAAGTTTAAGGTGTACCACATAATGATTTGATGTAAGTATATGTTGCAAAATGATTACCAATGTAACTTAACATTCATCACCATATATAGTTACATTTTTTTCATTGTGATGAGATCTTCTAAGATCTATTATTAGCAACTTTCAGATATATAGTATTGTTAACTGTAGTCTTCATGTTGTATGTTACATCTTATTTATCTTATAACTCCAAGTTTTTGCTTTTTGACCACTTTCACCCATTTGTCCACCCTCTGTTTCTGGTAACTGAAAATATGATCTCTGTTTCTATGAATTTGGTTATTTTAGATTCCACATATAAATGAAATCATATAGTATTTGTCTTTCTCTGACATTTAGTTTAGCAAAATGCCCTCAGTTTCTATTTATGTTGTCACAAATAGCATGATTTTCTTATTTTTTATGGCCATATAGTATTCTGATGGTGTAATAGTATCAATATCACATTTTCTTTTATCTGTTGATAAACGCTTACGTTGTTTCCATGCCTTGGCTATTGTATAATGCTGCTATGAATATGAGGGTGCAGATATCTCTTTAGTATAGTGATTTCATTTCTTCCAGTTATATAGCCAGAAGTGGGACTGCTGGATCATATGGTATTTTTAATTTGTTGAGGAACCTCCATACTGTTTTTCACAGTAGCTTTAACAGTTTATATTCCCACTAACAATGTACAAGGGTTCCCTTTTCTTCCAGATCATCATGAATACTTGTTATTTCTTGTCTTTTGAGGCTAGCCATTCTGATGGGTATAAAGTAGTATCTTATTGTGGTTGTGATTTGCATTTCCCTGATAATTAGTGATGTTGAACACCTTCTCATGGCCATTTGAATATTTTCTTTGGAAAAATGTCTGTTCAGGTCCTTTGCTCATTTTTCAAAATGAATTCACACATTTCATTTCTTCCTTGCATTCTTCCCCTTCCTCCTCTCCCTTTTCTTCTTTCTTCTTCTTCTTTTTTTTTTTTTTTAAGATTTTATTTATTTATTCTCGAGAGACACAGAGAGAGAGAGGCAGAGACACAGGCAGAGGAGAAGCAGGCTCCATGCAGGGAGCCCGATGTGGGACTGGATCCCTGGTCTCCAAGATCATGCCCTGGGCTGAAGGCGGCGCTAAACCACTGACCACCCAGGCTGCCCCTCTTCTTTATTCCCTGCCAACTTTGCAAATACTAAATTCTAATTAGTAACCTGGATTTGAGCAGTGATATGAGGTTTCATCTTTTCAGGTGTCTTCCTAGTTATCCAAAACAAAAGTCTCCCCAGTGGTTACCTTCACAGTTTCATAAAGGAAGTAGGGTACACAACAAGCAAGTTTTCGGTTTCCTTTTCGGTTCATATCCAGATATGTTGGCTAACTTTCACTTCTGCCCAAGGGAATATTATTCTTTATTTCTAGATGTCTTCTTCAGGTCAAAACTATTTTGCTTATTTACAGCTAAATCCCAAATCTTAGGATTTCATTTGCCTCTAGCAGAAATCAAGTACCTATTTACTAAATTTTCTTTTCCAGAAACTCTTGTTTTGTGTGGTAATATACCCCACAGTCACTTTTCTGTATTTTCAAAAGTTTCTAGTGGATTATCTCACATCAGTTAGTTTACAGTTTTCTGCCCTATGTGGAGACTCTTTAATTTGAATAAATTCACTATTCCTTTGTAGTATTAGTTTATTTAAGCTAATGATTCTCAAAGTGTGGTCCTGGACCAGTAGAATCAGTATCACCTGTGAATTTTTAATACATGCAAATTCTTAGACCCTACCCCAAACCTATCGAATAAGAAACTCTTGGGGTGGTGTCAAGCAATCTGTTTTAAAAAGTGCTTCAGGTGATTCTTGTGTACATGGAAGTTTGTAAATGCCCACTCTTCCAGGGTATTTCAGTTTTGTTGGAAGTAGGAAAAGGGAGAAAGTTGGTTGGAAAGGCAAAACAAACATTTTTTTAAAAATGGCCTCAGGATTTTGATTATTTCTAGTCTTGTTTAAGAACCGTGACTCCAAACTGTTTCCCTTTTTTCAGCTTTATTTTTTTTTTATTTTTTATTTTTTTTTCCTTTTTTCAGCTTTAAGACTCTATTCCCTATTACCAGCTGGCCTTGTTATTAGTAACCATCTGTCAAGTTGTCGTGTCATTAGCATGTCCATGTGTATTTTACGTTGGGTAGTCTATCATCTACCAAGGAATACAGATTATCATATAATGTCATGATGAAATTTGGTGAGAGGAAGTATTTGTGCTCATAGTTTTCTCTCCTCTATAAAATTTGGGGACATAGGCCACCAGAGGCATCACAAACTAATTTATATCTGGTTGACATTTGCATTTTATAACCTATTGATACAGAATTAGTGAGAAATAGCTTTACCAGCTAGTTAGCCATTCTTTTATTCTTGCAGTATTTTTATGTTTGCTTTTGTAATGAAGAAATGATAAATTGTCTTAAATCTCTTAATCTTCCCAGATCTTTAATGATCAAGGTCTTTCAAATAAGTCTAAGAAGCATTCTTAGTTAGAAATTTCAATTTCCGATAGCATGAACCTTTTTTTTTTTTCACTAATGGAAAACAACATGTTTGGCCAGTTGATTTTATGTTGATTACACACAGTATACAATTGTTACCCAGCAACACAAACATGAAGCCAGAAAAACTGGACCAGTACATAAAATAAAACAGCCATCAGCCCAACCTGAGTGCTCTGCATGCAATCTTCACATGTCTTTTTCACCTACCCTGTTTTATTCTTGTTACTGATTTTCTACCACCTGCAACATAATGTTGTGGAAGAAGAAAATAAAAACACTTGCCCCTGAATATACTGCCTTTTAAAAAAAAGATTTATTTTTATATATAGAGAGACCACACGTGTGAATGGGGGGAGAGGCAGAGAAAGGGTGCAGCAGGGGGCGGGAAGCAGACTCCCTGCTGAGCCAGGAGCAGACACAGGGCTGGATCTCATGACCCTGGCTGAGATCATGACCTGAGACAAAAATCAAGAATCTGATGCTTAATCAACTGAGCCACCCAGGGGCCCTGAATATACGGCTTTTTTATGTAACAAAAAAACACGTGGAAAAAATTTAAAGTCAGCAGTGCCTAAACACAATATTCTATAAACTGATAGAAATGCTTACAGGAAATTTCTGTTAAGTTGACTATATGTGGAGTTATCAGTATGATTGTTGGGCAACCTAGGGCCTATATCATACAAAGAGTTTATTCTCAACTGGTTATATTTTCGTTTTTTAAGTCATTCTGGGCTGAAAATAATTACATTTGCTTAGGATGACCTTCAGGTTAAAGAGAGATGATAACAGGTTGAAACTTATATCTAAATGAAGAAATAAATAGACCCAGAAATAGTAAATAAGAAGGTAAATATAAAAGACATGTTGAATATGAGTTTTGAAAATAATCTATATTTGATAGGAATATGGATTACATGGTTGCATATATTTGCTGTATTTGCTAGGTATCAGAAGATTCATGCTACAACAACCTTATGTATATAGAGATTGTGTGTAAAACTTTCTTTGCCAGAAAGCTATTAGAAAACATTAGAATATTATATAAGAGAGCAAACAACTGCATAAATATGCATTTCTTATAGCAGTACCTTGCAATATTGTTATATAAATATATCTCAAAATAAATAGTCCTAGTTGTATCCTACAAATTTCACACCAAGTTTCACATATTTACATAGAATCCAATTCAATTTTAATGTTTTTTTTCCTATTTCATTTATTAATTTTTTAGTAAAATCTCTTGGCTTATACACACAATTTACATGTCACCAAAAAAGAAAAAAAAAAAAACCCACAACAACAAGAGTTAACCTAGTCACACTGAAAAATAGTTTAGGTTGTGCTCGGCTTTAACATGTTTGAGATTTTTGTTGGTATTCAACAATAACATGTTTTTCTTTTACTTTTATTTCTCTGGATATGTGTTTAAATTCTGGTTCCCAAATTATAGAAATGAGTATCATCCACAGAGTTGATTCAAAATGCAAATACTAGATGCTAACCCAGATCTATCAAATAAAAATCTATCAGTATTTTGCCAAATAACCACATTAAAAAAAAAAAAAAGTTCTTTTTGATGACTCTAATTTACAATATGGTATGAAAACCTGTTTTCTAAACTAGAGGTTTTCTACCTCCATATTAGAATCATCTGGGAGTATTTACATGTAGATTAACTTTTTTAAAAAATAAAGGATGTTTAATATTAGAATGATTTATGTGGGAAGTTGTAGAATCTGCTTTCTTTTTTAAAAATTTATTTTTAAATTTTTATTATTTATTTAAATTCAGTTTAATTAATATATAGTGTATTATTAGTCAGAGGTAAAATTTAGTGATTCATCAGTTGCATATAATACCCATTGCTCATTTCATCAAGTGCCCTCGTTAATGCCCATCACCCAGTTACCCTGTTTCCCTACCCACCTCCCCTCCAGCAACACTCAGTTTGTTTCCTATAGTTAAGTGTCTTATGGTTTGTCTCCCTCTCTGTTTTCAACTTATTTCTCCTTCTCTTCCCCTATGTTCATCTGTTTTGTTTTTTAAATTCCACATATGAGTGAAATATGACATTTCTCTTTCCCTAACTTATTTCACTTAACATAATACCATCTAATTCCATCCACATCTTTGCAAATGGCAAGATTTCATTCTTTTTGATGGCTGAGTAATATTCCATTATATATATATCTCACATCTTCTTTCTCCATTCATCTGTTGATGGATATTTTGGCTCTTCCCATAGTTTGGCTATTGCAGACATTGCTGCTATAAACATTGGAGGGCAGCTGCCCCTTCAAATCACTATATTTGTATCCTTTGGATAAATACCTAGGAGTACAATTGCTGGGTCATAAAGTAGCTCTATTTTTAACTTCTTGAGGAGCCTCCATACAGTTTTGCAGTGTGACTGCATCAGTTTGCATTCCCAGCAATAGTGCAAGAGGGTTTTTCTTTCTCCACATCCTCGATAACATCTATTATTACCTGAGTTGTTAATTTTAGCCATTCTGACTAGTATGAGGTGGTATCTCATTGTGGTTTTGATTTGTATTTCCCTGATGCTGAGTAGTGATGAACCATTTTTTTAATGTGTCTGTTGGCCATTTGTCAATACCTCAGCTGTTTTGCATTGAGTCTGGGCTGGCTTATCACATAGTGACCATCTATTTGTATAATTTCATAGGTCAAAGAATTTCATGTCCACCCATAATAATTTACTTTTTTTGGGGTATTGATTGAATTCTGTCCCCCTCCCCCACCCTCAGCATCATCCACACTCCTTCATTAAAGATAAGGCTTAAAATGCAGATTTCCCTGTGAAGAGAAAAGTTTTGTTTTTCAAGAGAGGTATGTTAAGTACATAAAGAAAAAAGGGAAGATTTAGCAAAATGGACCAGGGTGTGGTGGAGATTGAGTGCCTATAGGGTCACTGGAATGCTAAATACAGAGTTTTTCCCATCATAGTTTTGCCATAGGCTGGTCTGTTGAGCAGGGCAGAAAATATTACTGAACTGATTGTTGTTGCAGAGAAGAGAGAAGACACAGTGGCTGCCTTCCAGGAGTTTATGACCTAGTAGAAAGGAGGGGCTTCTAAGAATTATGGTATTTACAGAGATAATGTGGGCTCTATGACTAGCCATTGCTTTTTCTTGACGATCTGCCAAACTTGTCTCCATAGTCCATGGAGCTTTGTCTAGAAAGATTGACACTGTCTTCTATATAACTTGTCTGCCAAGAGTTGTCCCAATTCTAAGAAAGTAAAAGATTAAAATACAACAAAATTCACCAGGTAATATGTAACTAATTGGAGAGCTGAGGGAGGTTTGTTCTGCATTTAGTGTCTGATTAAGTGCAAGTCTGTCTATCCTACCGATCAAAGTGAATCTCTGTTTCTAATTTCTAAAACCATAGAGGATATAAAATCATTTCTGAGTGTAGTTTGGGGCTTAAAAGTTGAATTATAGTCCAGTCTGAGATTTACTGACAGGTCATTGCTGTCGTTCTTATGTACTGCTGTCTCTCATAATTATGACCTAGAATGAACGGCAACAGTCTAAAAGCATCATTTGTGATGTATTCTCTTTTCTTACATGGAGCATAAATGAGGTTTTTTTCCTATGCTTTGCAGCTGTAGCCATTTACGGGGGCCTCCGTGTCTCATCTGTGGTCTGAAGCTTCTGTTTATTAATCTCTCCTCATTAGGAGGAGTCTCAGAATGTCACAGATGAAAGACACCTCAGAAATTTGTTCTCCCGCCTTATTGTAGATATGAGGACACTGAAGCCAAAGACAGACAATGAAAAGCTGTTTGCAAAGTTAAGTCAGGAAGGTGGCTCCTTGATCACAAACAGTGCTGATTCTGTTTTTCTAACAGTGCACAATGTGTTTACCAGGATATAGTTACTATTAGTGCTAAAGGGACATGTGTTTCTATGTAACTGACGAGATGAAATATTAGATATGAACACTGCTTAGTATTTCTGATAATGGTAATTGCCATCTGGCTGGCAGGTTTGGAAGGAATCTATAAGTTTTAGGCTCCTTATTAAGAGGGAAGGGAAACATAAGTTTCTTTTTTGTTTCTGGTAGAAAATAGGAACATTTTACGTAGAGATTTTTCATTCACTCTAAGTAGTCTATATTATATATATTTATGGATGTAATGAGGACAGCACCTGTAGGCTGCTTCTTCAATAAAGACTTGTTATTCCAGTATTTCTCTAGCATCTACACGGACATACAAGGAAGCATAAAATATCCTTGGAGAATTAAAACTAACTCAAATTAAATAGCTATTTGAGAACGATATGCCCAATTACATTCTAATTTAGAAGGTATAGGTGATATATAATATGGACGTTGTTAGAAATCAATTTTCCCTTCAAATTAATGATTCATCAGAGAAATTTAGAGAAAATAATATGATACTTCATTTCCCTGGCCTCTGACTCTAGTCTTCTAGCCAGGTCTTCTGACAGTAAGTATATAAGCAGATTGAAGTTGTTCCTTTGATTCAGGTTCAGTAGTAGTCTACTTCAGGAAGCCTTTGTCTTCTTTTTCTAATCATCCTTTCTTCCCAATCAGGCTTTGAATCTAGAACTCCTGGGACGGCTGTGCACCTCTATTTCCCCAAGCTTTACTCCTTCCAGTCCTCCTCCTTATGTGTGCCAGTTTCTCAAACTGAAATCTGGCTTAGTTTTTGCTACTCTGTCTTATTATTAGTTGCTTTTCTAAAGACCACAGTCTAACCCTGGAATCTTAGCCTTAGCTGGGGTCAGCTACTGCATGCTCATAAGGTTACAATCTGCCTCTTGATCATTAGAGGCTCTTATTTATCATGAAATTTTCACACAGTATCTATCATCCATATTATTACATGCCTACAGTCTTCTCTACTCCATGAGAGTCTTTAATGTTCTTTCCAGAAAGAGGGATGGAAATCTTGGTTCTTCTTGTTATAAAAACTTGAGATTTGACTCTTGTATGCAAGATCACTTTAAGGGAAATTATATAATACTGGATAAATGGATATATTTTACTGTTAACACCTCCTCTAAGTCACAGAAAACATAAGACAGATAGAGAGGGTTTTAGCATAAAATATAAAACAGAGTGGAGTGCACTTCTAGTCTCTCAGTATTGGTGCAGTGGTCTGAGAAGAATGCATCTGGCTGTCCTGACATGCTGGCAGCTCGGCCCTGGGTTTTGTAGTCTGGGTGAAGATGGGTCAATGAATCACTCTACAACAAGCCACCAAGTAAATGCAAGCCTCTGTCAGAGTAACAGCCCATTATTTTTTGAACTTAAAAAGAAAATAATGTCACACTATAAGAAAGTTGAAAGAATAGTAAATTCTCATATATCCTGTTTTCCACATTTCTTTATCATTTTTTAAATTTTTTAAAATTTTTTATAATAAATTTATTTTTTATTGGTGTTCAATTTACCAACATACAGAATAACACCCAGTGCTCATCCCGTCAAGTGCCCGCCTCAGTGCCGGTCACCCATTCACCCCCCAACCCCCACCCTCCTCCCCTTCCACCACCCCTAGTTCGTTTCCCAGAGTTAGGAGTCTTTATGTTCTGTCTCCTTTTCTGATATTTCCCACACATTTCTTCTCCCTTCCCTTATATTCCATTCCACTATTATTTATATTCCCCAAATGAATGAGAACATATAATGTTTGTCCTTCTCCGATTGACTTACTTCACTCAGCATAATACCCTCCAGTTCCATCCACGTTGAAGCAAATGGTGGGTATTTGTCGTTTCTAATGGCTGAGGAATATTCCATTGTATACATAGACCACATCTTCTTTATCCATTCATCTTTCAATGGACACCGAGGCTCCTTCCACAATTTGGCTATTGTGGACATTTCTGCTAGAAACATCGGGGTGCAGGTGTCCCGGCGTTTTATTGCATCTGTATCTTTGGGGTAAATCCCCAACAGTGCAATTGCTGGGTCATAGGGCAGGTCTATTTTTAACTCTTTGAGGAACCACCACACAGTTTTCCAGAGTGGCTGCACCAGTTTGCATTCCCACCAGCAGTGCAGAAGGGTTCCCCTTTCTCCACATCCTCTTCAACATCTGTTGTTACCTGTCTTGTTAATTTTAGCCCATTCTCACTGGTGTTAGGTGGTATCTCATTGTGGTTTTGATTTGCATTTCCCTGATGGCAAGTGATGTGGAGTATTTTTTTCATGTACTTGTTGGCCATGTCTATGTCATCTTTGGTGAAATTTCTGTTCATATCTTCTGCCCATTTCATGACTGGATTGTTTGTCTCTTTGGTGTTGAGTTTAAGAAGTTCTTTATAGATCTTGGAAACTAGCCCTTTATCTGATACGTCATTTGCAAATATCTTCTCCCATTCTGTAGGTTGTCTTTGAGTTTTGTTGACTGTTTCTTTTGCTGTGCAGAAGATTTTTATCTTAAGTCCCAATTGTTCATTTTTGCTTTAGTTTCCCTTGCCTTCATAGATGTATCTTGCAAGAAGTTGCTGTGGCCAAGTTCAGAAAGGTTGTTGCCTGTGTTCCCCTCTAGTATTTTGATGGAATCTTGTCTCACATTTAGATCTTTCAACCATTTTGAGCTTATCTTTGTGTATGGTGTAAGACAATGGTCCAATTTCATTCTTCTGTATGTGGCTGTCCAATTTTCCCAACACCATTTATTGAAGAAATTGTCCTTTTTTCAGGGGATATTTTTTCCTGCTTTGTCAAAGATGAGTTGACCATAGGGTTGAGGGCCCATTTCTGGATTCTCTATTCTGTTCCATTGATCTATGTGTCTGTTTTTGTGCCAGTACCACACTGTCTTGATGATTAAAGCTTTGTAATACAGCTTGAAGTCAGGCATTGTGATGCCCCCAGCATTGGTTTTCTTTTTCAATATTCCTCTGTCTATTCGGGGTCTTTTCTGATTCCATACAAATCTTAAGATTATTTGTTCCAAGTCTGTGAAGGAAGTTTATGGTATTTTGATAGATTGCATTGAACGTGTAAATTGCCCTGGGTAGCACTGACATTTTCACAATATTCTTCCAATCTATAAGCATGGAATGTTTTTCCATCTTTTACATCTTCAATTTCTTTCATAAGTGTTCTGTACTTTTTAGAGTATAGATTCTCTACCTCTTTGGTTAGGTTTATTCTTAGGTATCTTATGGTTTTGGGTGCAATTGTAAATGGGATTGATTTCTTAATTTCTCTCTCTTTAGTCTCATTGTTAGTGTACAGAAATGCCACTGATTTCTGTGCATTGATTTTGTATCCTGCCACACTGCTTAATTACTGTATGAATTCTAGCAATGTTGTGGTGGAGTCTTTTAGGTTTTCCATATACAGTATCATGTCATCTGAAAGATGGAGAGTTTTTCTTCTTTGCCAATTTGAATTGGCATCCTTTTATTTCTTTTTGTTGTCTGATTGCTGAGGCTAAGACTTCTAGTACTATGTTGAGTAACAGTGGTGAGAGTGGACATCCCTGTTGTGGAAGATCCCCTGATCTTAGGGGAAAGGCTCTCAGTTTTTCCCCAATGAGAATGATATTTGCTGTGGGCTTTTCATAAATGGTTTTTATGATATTGAGGAATGTTCCCTCTATCCCTACATTTTGAAGTTTTGATCAGGAATGGATGCTGTATTTTGTCAAATGCTTTCTCTGTATCTATTGAGAGGATCATATGGTTCTTGTTTTTTCTCTTATTGATGTGATCTATCACTTGATTGTTTTACGAGTGTTGAACCAGCCTTGTATCCTAGGGATAAATCTCATTGGTCACGGTGAATAATCCTCTTAATATGCCGTTGGATCCTATTGGCTAGTATCTTGGTGAGAACTTTAGCATCCGTGTTCATCAGGGATATTGGTCTGTAATTCTCCTTTTTGGTGTGGTCTTTGTCTGGTTTTGGGACTAAGGTAATCTGGCCTCAAAAAACGAGTTTGGAAGTATTCCCTCCCTTTCTATCCCTCGAAACAGCTTTAGTAGAATAGGTATTATGTCTTCTTTAAACACTTGGTAGAATTCCCCTGGGAAGCCATCTGGCCCTGAACTTTTGTGTTTTGGGAGGTTTTTGATGACTGCTTCAATTTCCTCACTAGTTATTGGCCTGTTCAGGTTTTCTATTTCTTCCTGTTCCAGTTTTGGTGGTTGGTCAGTTTTAAATGCTGTCTCTTGACTCCAGCTTATTACCCATTCAGTTTTTGTGATTTGTATTTACTCTCCCTTTTCCTTCTCCTTTTCCCTCACTTTTTAAAAAAGATTTTATTCATTTATTCATGAGAGAGATGAGAAGCAGAGACATAGTAGAGGGAGAAGCAGGCTCCTTATGGGGAACCTGATGCAGGACTCAATCCCAGGACCTCAGGATCACAACCTGAATCAAAGGCAGACACTCAACCACTGAGCCACCTAGGTGTCCCCTTTTCCCCCATTTTTAAAAATTGCATTCTTTCCAGTTTTCCATATACAATGTTTATATATTTTTCTTACACCTGTGTCCTAACTCTTGTTTTAGTTTTAATCTTCAATGAAACAAAGTTTAAGAGAACTCTAAAATTTTAAGCATAGCTGGCTAAAAAATAATAATGCTAACATTTTAAAATGAAATGAACTCCTGAATGAAGCAAGATGACACATTTAGCCCCTAAAATCCACATGTGGCAAAAATATTGGACTTCCTTAATACGTGTATTTGAATTTGTTTTATAGATTAGTATCTGCACCTCTTGATCCACTATTTTCACACTTTATTTCCTGTTTCTTTGACCCTCAGGTGATGAGTGAGCACAGTGATGGTACCCACCACACCTGCCCAGTGTTCTATAACAAGTCTTTGTGCTGAGTGCTACGGTGGGTTGGCAGAGGCCTTCCTGGAGCTGAGGCTTTCCTACTAGGACTTCCTTTATTTTCCATATCCTTTCACTGGTGTCAGGCCTGCTTTGGCATCTGAAGGTTTTACCTTCTAACTATTGCTCTCTTAATCCTTTACATCTTACAGCTGTCTTCCCGGAGATTTTAGGTGTGAATGGTGGGAACCTCCAGTATACAGCTGATGGATTAGAAACACAAGTGATAGATTTGATAGGCATCTGACATGGGATAAAGGAAGACCAGTCTTGTGGGGCTGAGCCCTTAATCAGTGGGGTCTGATTCTATCTCTGGATAGATAGTGTCAGAATTGACTTGATGGGGAATTGGGAAAAAACAAACACACACATCATACACACCTCCTTAAAGAAGGCTCCCTTGTTATTGTACTGTGTCTGGTACAAAATAGAAATCAACAAATATTAAATTTACAAAAAAATCCAACTAGATGATTCAACATACTTTTTCTTAGTATTATGAATTCCAAAGCAAACATATATTTATCCATTATATGTATACTCAGGATGAGAGATAAAGTTAAAAAGAGAAGGTAAGAACAGTATAGCATAAAAGAAAAGGTACTGAGAGTCAACAGCTTTGATTCTGGCTTTAACATTATTTATTCATGTGATTTACCTAAAACTTTATATGAGTATTTTGACCTTTAATATGTCTTCTAGATCTAAAAGTCTATGATTGGTTTATTTTTTCATTCATACATTCATTCATTCATTCATTCAGTCAGTCAGTCAGTCATTTTTTACTTCAAACCATGCCCAAGAATTCTACTCATCATGGGGGATACCAGACAGGACAAGTCCAATAGCATGTGTCCTTTGTGGAATTTACATTGCAGTGTTTCTTTTTCTTCCTTGTCCTTAAGAAAAATCATAATAAACAAATTTTGAAATAATTTCTGTTGGTTTTTATGCAAATATATCAATTGTATATGAAAGACAAATACATTCTTAAAATTAGGAAGCATTAATGTACTTTGTGGTTGCTTTTTTCTCTGAGAGATGTGGAACACAGCCTGGGGCAGACTGACCATTTTATAATATTCTGCTGCCCCTGCATTCTTAGCCTAGTGGCTGTCTAATTAGACTTTGGAGAGAAAGTTAAAACTATGCCTCAGATATTCATTTCTCTTCCTTTTATGAATTACAAATAAGTGCCTCATAGGTGAATACATTGTTATCCTAAAGGTGTGAATTCTACAGTATTCACATCTTCCAATATAATGCTGCTGTGTATTTGCCCCAGCAACAAAGCAACCTTCTCATCCATTTGTCGAAAAATGAATATGAAGGCGTACGCCTCTAAAACCTGCAACACATCACAATTTCAAGGTAACTGTTCTAGAGAACTAGAAGAATTATTGAATAGCACATTTTCAAAGTAGAAGACAAGTTAATATCATTCTATGCCACTAAAAATAATATTAAGCATCAGTTTTATTAGCTGACTTTTCACACATTTTAAAAATTGAACTAATTCAATTCTAGTAGTTTAGGCAAGGTTTATGAAAAAGTTGAATCAAGGACAGACAATAACAAGCAAGTAGAAATACCCAAATACATGCAAAATATCAAGTGAAATTGGTAACTGAGATTGAACACAGAAATGAATTTAGAATCATAGAATTTTACCGCCAGAAGGGGCCTTAGAGATGATCCAATTTAATTCTTAATGAAGAAGGCACAAACAAAAACAAAAAACCCTGAAACCAGAGAACTTTTCTATGAAGAGATGATTCTTTCCCACTTCCACCCCCTGCCACCATCACTACAGTTTGCACTAAGAAAAGTAAATTATAGCTATATAATTTTTATGTCAGAAATAACAAAGATGATTATGGTTAAATAAAGAAACAGAAAATAGAATACTCCATTGCTTTCTCACTGTTATCTTCTACTGACTTTGTTAGAAAAAAGATATGAAATGCTTGAACATGTGGACAGAAAGAAAAACACGTTTCTGTGTTCGGAAAATGACTTACAAATAATAATGGTTTTGCTCACAAAAGAAACAAAATGCATGTTCATTTAACAGTATTTAGTAAAAAAAAGGGGGCAGCATAAGATCTCTAAAAAGTGACTACTTTTTAATATTTAGTACGTATTCTTTCATCATTTGTTTTCTACATGTAATTTTACATAATTGAACTCAGACTGATTCAGTTCTGTTTGGTATTCAGTTGTGATAGTGCAGACTCTGTGGGCACGTGTAATGTGACAGATTATGAGAATGGACTATAGGACACACAGCACATCTACCAGGACAGACAATCTAGGCTATGGTCAGACTACAGAGAGGTTTGAACAGCACGCTGCTGGGATTAAGGTTATGAGATAGCTCTTTAGTTGAGAAGATTGTAGCCTCTTTCTATCCTGCCCGTACTCTCTTCTCTGCAAGCTGACTTGGAGCCCATTTCCTTGGGCCATCTTTTCAATACTAATTAACCCACAAAGAGAGTGGGCTTGTGGTGGTCCTTGACTGCAAAACTTGTACACTAGCTCATTCATTTACCCTGGCACAGAGTCCCTGAAAACTGCACCAGAAGATAACCCAAATAATGTTCCGGTGCAGAACCTTCCTTCCATATCCACCCTCTAACCTAGTCAACTTTGCTCTTCCTTCCCTAGGAAAAATACAATATGGGAAGGCACGGGGCTGTCATTGTTGCCTTACCACAGGTGTACTCAACAGCACAACAAAACCTGCTCAGATCTTCAGATGATTTTGTTGCTCTAGCAAACTTTCTACAAAAGGATCATTTTAAACAGCCCCCCTCAATCTGGCTACCTAATAATCTAGTTACCCAATAAATAGTTCTATGTAAAGCAGAAAGAATAAATTATTTAATAATTTTTAAAAATTAGAATTTGAAAAGGTTATTGCCATATTTCTGTTTCAATTTTCAAAAATACAAATTGAAAATTCTAACCTGTCATAACTATAAAGCAATATAGTATGGGCCATGTCCTTAGCAATTTTCATTTTCATTTTAAAGATGTATTTGAAAGATGCATTTTAAATGCAAATCCGTGGTTTTATTTGAGATATGTTATGGCTTAAGCATTTTCTATGCTTCTCAATATATTCAAGTCAATAGACAAACCTCATTGTGCTTTTTATTAGTTTTTGTATTGCTAATTTTTTTAAAAAATATTTATTTATTAGAGAGAGAGAGAGATCATGTGCGCAAACAGGGAGAAAAGCAGAGGGAGAGGGAGACACAGACTCCTGGCTGAGTGCAGAGCCTATGAAAGCCTCAAGCTCATGACTCTGAGATCATGACCTGGGCCTAAATTGAGAGTCAGTTGCTTTATCAACTGAGCCACACAGGTGACCCTATTTGTATTATTACTTTTTAAGGAAAAATCTCTTAAGCTCCATCCTTGTAACCTTTATTATCAATCTGCAGGAAGAACTGATTATGCCCATATAAACATTTAAATGATTAGTAGGAGAAACTGTGCACTGAAGGGAGGACAGACTTAATTCACCCACAGACCTTACTACTAGTTAAAGAATGGCATTTTTCCGTGATCTGCAGACACATGGTATATAATTATATCTGATGTTTTAAGAACTTTAGACTTTAAACATCCACCCACTTTTCTTCATGATCAAGAATCAGTTTCATTCTTAAGCCACAGCCGAGTGTATTATATATAGTATGCAGGTGCAGCATAGTGGCTCTTACTTTGGTTTTCTCTGGTATAGATATGTTCCTGCAGTTTATGTTTTGCTATGTTCAAATTGGCAACCAACAAATCAATGTAAGAAATCCATTACTTGCACTGAATTCCCTTGAGGAGGTCTGAACTGCTCTAAAACTTCCCTCTTGGGTTTCCTTGCTATAAAACAGCTTTGATTTGATTTGAGGAATGATTTTAGTGCCAGAAAGTATTAATTGCAGAGAGCCTACCTTTGAGAGTCATAGGACTTTCTCAGGTGTTGGAACCCCAGGATAAGAACAAGACTGACATTTAATAGTAATTTTCATGAATATTAATTTCATTCAGTAGAACTTTTGGGGAGCCATCTATCATTTCATTTTTAATCCTGGTAAATGGAGATAAGTTACATTCAAGAGACAGATAAAAGCACCAGGAAGCCTAAATCAAATTGAGAAGCTACTTTCAAACCCAGATTTTACATTAAACTTAATTGCCAACATTTGTCAGTGGAAGGAATTATATTGCAAAGTTAGTTTTTTTCATTACAGGTTGAATCTATAGTACCTGAGAAATTTTTTGCTTTCACTTGATGCATCGTATAGTTTAGGTTTAATTAAAAGAACCGATTATCCTTCTTTAGGAACTCACAGTGGTGACAACATTTCCAGAGAAATTCTATTCACTTAAAGGGCACCAGTCTGTTAAATGGGCAAGTCTGGAGTCCTGAAAGTGATCAGTGATTTGAAGGACATCCTGTGGCAAAGCAGGAGAGGAGAGGAGGATATTTGAGCACTAAGGACAGGATGCCAGAGTCCATAGGTTGAAACTTTTCTCTTGTGGAACAAAATGTTGCCTGCAGAAGGGGAAGCAGCAATGTCTCTTGATTCCAGATTGCTCACAATTTCCTGATTATTTCATGATGCTTTCGTCTTTTTTTAACCACTAATTTTTAAATTATTTGTAGAATATAAAATATCTGAAAGATATAAAGAAAATAAGTCAAACACCATAGCATGTCATCATAGTCTCCATCCAACTTAAAAAGAGAAAATTGCTATTACTTTTGAGGTAGTGAGGACTTTTCTGGCTAAAGTAAAAATCTGGGAGTCATGATAGATTGTTGAGCAAGAGAAAAGATAGTTGAGAGGTTTTGGCTGTGAGCAGAGCAAATCACTTCTGAATTTTATGCTTATCATTCTTACCTTTTTTTATAGTTTTTTTCCACTTATGCTTGTAACCCTAAACAATAAATGTTTCCATGTCTGTCAAATATTTTCGAGTCTTCTATAAATGGAATCATATTATGCTAATCTTCTGTAACTTATTTTTTTCTCTTAATGTTATATTCCTATGGTTTATTCATGTTGTTGTGTGTAACCACAATTGATCCAGTTAATTACATTGGTATTCTATTGTATGGATATACTGCACCTTGCAATTATGGGTTTGCATTTTCTTCCTTATAAGACTGAAAGCTTTTTAAGGATGAAGGACAATCTTGTTTATCATTGCAGAGTTGGCATAGGCCTGGACACAATAGTTGGCATGTTACAGGGTGTTAAATCTTGTTTAATGTTAACTTTTTTAACAGGGCAGTAGAAAATGTGAAAAAAAGTTTCCTGACAGCCAAGAAATAGAATTTTAGATATTCATACCTCTAGTCCAATTACAGGGCAATTGTCAAAAGCAAAAAAATTCTGAGAACATGTCTTAATATAAAATGCGTTTTTATTTGCTGAGCTTGATATCTTTAGTAATAGTCTCTAACGGTCATGGCGGAATCAAATGTTTTGTTTTTTCATGTGAATGGGTAAGTCCTTACTGGTGATCGAAAGAAGAAGGTGAAGGTTGATCTTAAACTGTACTGGTTTCCTCAAGGAGATTAGCTAACATGATGTTGCGTAATCTGAGCAATTAAATGCCTTAGCAACATGACAGATAATTAGCTACTCTACAGAGTCGGTAATTTTTCAGGTTTGTTCTTTGAATAAAGGAAAAAAAAACACCTCTGGATGTAGCTTTTTGTTTGTTTCTGAGCTACTCTCCTTTATCCTTGGAAGTGGATGGAAAATGATTGGGGTGATTTTAGGGCTTTATGTCTTTCACACAGAAACACTCTGAAAATCATCACCTTCATTACCATAGATTTTGTTATATTACTCTCTCCGCAGGAAGTACCATTTTTACAATATATTTCATTAATCACAAAAAATAAGAAACTGTGTGTTTCATAACGTGTTTTCCTGTGAGTAATCACTATAGCTCCTTTTCAGTTAGACCCTACTGAGTTAAAATTTAAGATTTAAAATAATGCTTCCAAACTAGTGAGCTCTGGGTTCCTGGGAACCTGAAGTGTTATTGCCAGAGTTGTGGAAATCCAATATGTACATACAGTAGGCATTTTTCTGTAGACTGCTGATAATTTAAAAATGTAAATCATATATAAATGCTCAAATATAGGTAGATACAATAATGCTTAATAAAATAAAATGAATTTTAAAGTCCTACTAAATATATTAAAGCCATTTCTTATTTTTTCTTTTTATCTAACTTTTTTTTTGTTAAATATGTGTGTACATAGTTTTGAGAGTTAGTGGGCTTATCCTGGAGCAAGAAGACTTCTGATTCAGCCTTGTCAACCCCTCACTCTGCCACTTCTTCAGTAATTATTCATAGCTTTTAGTTATTTCTTCTGGTATTCATCTTCTAATTTCTAAATAATATGCAAAATGTCACTATTTCTTGATTTTCTACTTTGAGAAATTGCTCATTGATTTCTCAGTAAGGAAGATAAGGGTTTAGACCTTTTCCTCTCTGATCATTTGCACATTTAAAAAAAGGCAGTCAGATATTAGAAATAAATATTAATCTTAGCTGAACCATATAATGATTTATATGATATGATGTATTTCTACTTTAAACAATATATTTTGTTTTGCTTTTTTAAGGAATTAATAATTATTACTTTTTAGCATTTACTTAATTAACTTGATACTTACCACTAATAATACATCCCTAATTTATCTACCAGAAATGTGTATGTGATATTCAAAATGTCAGATAATACTTAATTTCAAATATCCATCATCTGTTGATCTGTTATCAGTTCCCACATAGACTGTTCTCAAAAACTACTGTTCTGCTGACATCATAATGCCTTCCTTCTCCATCTTTCTAGGAATCTCATATATTGGATTTTCTGTTTCCTGGTGCACAAGGGTTAAAATTTTTGAGATCTTGCATATTTGAAGATGTTTTCATTCTCTACTCAGACACAATTGATTGGTTGGGTTAAGTAGTTTAGGTATTAATATGGATATCATTTCACTAAGACTGTTTAAAGGCATTGCTCTATTTTCTCTAATTTCCATTTTCATCTTGCCTGACACCATTCTGATTTCTATTCCGTAATATGTAGTTATTTGCTTTTCCTCTCTGGAAGGGTTATATCCAATATTCCTAGTGTTCTAAAATTTCATATTGAAGTAACTTGATAGGAGTGTTTTATAGTCATTCTTCAGGGTACTTTGTGGTGCCTTTCAATACTTCATTTAAAAATATTTATCTATCTATCTATCTATCTATCTATCTATCTATCTATCTATCATCTATCTATCTATCTATCAAGCAAGGAGGGTCAGAGGGAGACAGAATTTCAACTAGACTCCCCACTGAGTCCAGAGCCTGACATAGAGCTTGATTTCACAACCCTGAAATCATTACCTGAGTCAAAATCAAGAATAGGATGCTTAACCAGCTGAGCCACCCAGGCACCCCTCCATACATTTCTTGAGTAAATTTCCTTGAATTAATTATTGTAAAACTCAGGCAGCCCAGGTGGCTCAGTGGTTTAGCACTTCCTTCAGCCCAGGGCATGATCCTGGAGACCCGGGATCGAGTCCCACGTCGGGCTCCCTGCATGGAGCCTGCTTCTCCCTCTGCCTGTGTCTCTGCCTCTCTCTCTCTCTCTCTCTCTGTCTCTCTCTCTCTGTGTCTTTCATGAATAAATAAATCAAATCTTTTAAAAATTATTGTAAAACTCCATATTTTTCATTTTATCTAGCCTAGAGTTGAGACCTCTTGTTTTTGTGGCTCTAAAATACAAATAACTATAAGTGTATTCTTACGGTCATGGGAAAACAAAACACATTAATTTGGCATCACAGACTTAGAATCAATTTCCAGACTTTTAAAGTAAAAGTCTTTTCTAAAATTCATGCTGTTCTTTATATACTTATTTAGGTTACTTCCCAAGTTCCCTGAATTCCACAGTCCCCAGAAAACTAGACTAAAAGGCACAAATAGCTCTTCATGGTCAGAATATTGAACTTTCCATAAATACAAACAAAAGAAGAAAGAAAAAGTAAAACTGCATATTTTTAGGTAGTTGCTTAATTTTCTCAAGGATGTATTTTTCTTTTGGTGTTTTTCATGTGAGTGAATATGATTTTGTGCACTCCATTCTCCTCTTCCTCTCCCATTCAGGTCTCACTTAAATTGCTTCAGGCATTTAATTTAAAGGGCCTTATTCAACCTCATTTTAGAAATGAGAAAAATGATGCAGGTATATTGAGATTTTATAGCTTCCCTAGATAACACATTGGAAATAGAACTTGAATTTCATTATATATATTTAGTTAGTGTAATGTTAATCTGGATTAGACTGCCTTTTACAGTTAGACTATCCAAATACCTCCCTTAAACATAGTTGTATTTTTATTTTCTTTTGATAGAGTGAGTGCACAAAGGCGGGAAGACACTATTTCAATAAGTAGCTAAATAGCATCCCCACAAACATCAGTGTCCCCAGTATGATTCTGTTTCTTTTGGTTGGGTGATTACTCTGATAAAAAGGATGAGAGAGTTTCCAAATCAGGACATTCGACTTTAAGTTAAATTCTTAGGCTCAGGCTTACTTTAATAGGCATGATGGTCACATCAAAATGCTACATTCGGAAAGCTTTATTGAAGAAGAAATAAAGAAGCTTTTAAAAATTTCACTTGGGAAAAATCTAAAGTTATAGAAAAATTGTAAGAATAGCAACAGTACAAAGAATAACTACATACCATTTACCCAGACTTACCTATTCTTTTTAAAAAGATTTATTTATTTCAGAGAGAGAGGAGAAGAGAAAGTGTATACGTGGGCACTGGGGCAGGGGGAGAGAGAGAATCTCAAGTAGACTCTGCTGATAAGGGGCTCAATCTCACAACCCTGAGATCACAACCTGAGCCAAAACCAAGATGCTGAACTGATTGCACCACCCAGATGCACTCTGTTGTTGGCATTTTAAAAAATATAGTCTAAAAAAAGCAATAGAATGTTTCCTAGTTTGGGTTTGTCTGACGTTTCTTCTTGAATATATTCTGATTATGCTTTCTAGGCTAGAATACTATGTAAATGATGTGTCCTTAGAATTATCCCCTCTGGAGGTGCACCACTGTTTATCTGGCCCTCCTGGTAATGTCAGTTTTGATCACCAAGTGAGTGTGTTGTCTAATTTCTGTCCTGTATAGTTGCTATTTTTCCCTTGTAACTTAAAAACCACCTGTGGGATATACTAAGATCTTGCAAATATCTTGCTATTCATCAAAAATTTCCCTTAGATTTATTATGTGCATGCTTCCACTTTATTATATACCCATTACTCTTAAGACTGAGGGTATCAGTGAAATGCTGTATTCATAAATTACTTAAATTAGTTCCTTCTTTCTCTTCTCCACTCCCATATGGTTATAGTGTTCATCTGAAACAAGGGCATAGAAAATTCTATAGTTAAGTTGTAAAGACAGTCTTCATTCACTACTCATAGTAATTCAGGCTTCCAATCTTATTCAGTGGTAAAACTTTTCATTCTTTCCGCAGTCTAGAATCTCTTGTAGTCTGGCATTTTCTGGTAGAAGAGAGTACAGAAACCTTTATTTTTCAGTTGGTGCCATTCCTATTTATGAGCTACAATTATAAACTCTTTAGGAGTTGGAGAGTGGATCGAAAATATAGAGGTAAGAAGAGAGAAAAATCTTAGTGGATGGTACTATTATAAAATGGGTTTGATCTTCTTGGCTCTTTTTTTTAATAAATTTATTTTTTATTGGTGTTCAATTTACCAACATACAGAATAACACCCAGTGCTCATCCCGTCAAGTGTCCCCCTCAGTGCCCGTCACCCACTCACCCCCACCCCCAGCCCTCCTCCTCTTCCACCACCCCTAGTTCCTTTCCCAGAGTTAGGAGTCTTTAGATCTTCTTGGCTCTTGATTGTACTTAAACTTGACTGTCTTCTGGGGAATTTGCATATGGGTATTAGAACCCCTCCACCAATTGCTGGTATTATTTTAAAATCAGTTACTTTTATAAGGGCAAACATGTTCTTCTAAGCAATGTTTTCCTCAGCCTTCAGAGTATCTTTTTTAATGATGAGGCAAAATTTTACTTCTATGCTCTTTATTGTGCCTTTTGAAGAATCCTGTAGGATTCTTTGTCTCTTCCTTCCTCTCTTCATTCTTTCCTTCCTTCCCTCCCTCCTTCCTTATATCCCTCCCTTTCTTCCTCTCTCCTTTGTCTGTTTTTTTCTTTCATTTGTCCATTCATCCATCCATCAAAAGGAATTGATAGTGTTACTGTGGGTCCTGGCTAGGCAAGTCTGAAATCCATAGGACAGACCATCAGGAAGGGCAGCCTGGAAACTCTTGGGCAGGAGTGGATAATTCAGTCCACAGGAACAATTTTTTCTCTTTCTTCTTTCTTTCTTTCTTTCTTTCTTTCTTTCTTTCTTTCTTCTTTCTTTCTTTCTTTCTTTCTCTTTCTTTCTTTCTTTCTTTCTTTCTTTCTTTCTTTTTTTTTTTTGAATTTTTTTCTTTTTCAAAGAGAAACCTCAGTTCTGCTCTTCAGGCATTTCAGTTGAATAGACGACACCCACTTAAGTTTTCAAGAATGATCTCCTTTTTAAAAAAGCCAATTGACAGCAGATGTTAATCACATTTATAAAACACCTTCATAGCAGTACTTAGATTAATGTTGGAATAACAGGGGGACTGTAGCCTAGCCAAATTGACACATAAAACTAACCATTACAGGCAGGTACTCAAAAACACATCTAATACAATAACTACATAAGAAATTGTTAAGGCACTAGAAGAAGAAATGTTGAGTCTGGTTTTGGACATGTAGCATTTTCAATGTCCCTGAGTCACTGACATGTTACCTTCCTTCTTTTGTACAAAGGGATTATTCTAGATAATTTTTGAGGCTATTTTCAGTTATAAAATAATTTCTATTATTATGTGCAAAGAGAGTAGAGATGATTAACAGAAGGCAATTGCCATTGCAAAGAGAATAACCTTGTGGAATTGACAGTTTTTCTTTTCTACTGTATCTCCCCCAAAGAAATTAGAATAGATTGATTATAGCAGAGAAACAGAGCATTCATTTAGCCATTTACTCCATAGACTATAGGCCATATGATCTAGCCCTGGACATGGAGAAATGTGACAATAGTGATTACAAGCAAATCAATCATTTCAGGACAATGTGGTAATGCTATGATAGAAATCTATATAGCACTGAGGAGTGGCATCTGAATCAGGCCAGAGATTCAGGGAAAGTTCCTTAGGAGCCACACATTTGGAACTGAAATTGAAGGTCAGGATTTAGATAGATCCAGAGGTGGCCCCAGGATGCTGTTGGGAACTGGTCTTGAGGGGATAAAGAAACCTTGACAAAGCCTCTGCCACAGGTTGGTAAGGCAGATAGAAAAATTGTCGTAAAATTTGCTGTGCTATTTATTTTTTTGAAAAGCATTATGTGTCTGCAGGATAAGGAGTTAATGCATTTGGGAGTAATGAGGGAAGTCATGCATCTTGATCAAAGCCTTGAGAGAAGAGAAGGAACTTCTAGGTACACAGTGGTAAATAGGGTCGATGGGGACAGGTTCAACTGGACTGGGCATTCCAGTTGTAGAAGATGGAACAGAGCTGGTTTGCGGGCAAGGAGGAGGCTGGATATTTAGTTTACTTTTGGGAATGTTGCATCTCTCTAACCCACTCATATGGTAGAGAGAAGTAGCCTGATTAGATATACACTGGGTCAAAATCCAAAGCTCACATATTGTAAAACTATTAGCTTAATCATATTTCACAGAAAAGTTCTAATGAGATAATTTTCCCCCAGACTTATTCCTTTGGTCTCAAACAAATTGAAACAATCTTTTGTTTTTCTCCATTGTTTTGGTTTCTTTGTCTTTCAGAGTTTTCCTGTTGTATTCTTGTTCCCTTTGATAACAATCATGTTCAATTTCATCAATGTACATAATGTTAACTTTCCAAATTGTTTCTTGACCCCAACAGTTCCAATAATTCTTGTTTACTTTTGCCATTTTAAACACTGATTGGAAGCAGAAATTTTACACACTGTTACACCCACACATTGTGAAAGCTGTCTTTGAGAACGTTATTTGTTTATTTATATAAACCTTAAATTGCTCAAAGGCATTTTGAATAACAAATTTTATCTGTTCAGAATGTATTACCATGCTATTTTCCTTTATAGAGCTGTGATCCATCATTGTCTTGCACAACCTCAGAACATCACAATAAAGTAGATGGGAAACTTTGTGGGGTTGGACAGCTAGATTGTCTTCATTTGTGATTCGTTGTGTGTGTGTGTGTTGTGTGTGTGTGTGTGTGTGTGTGTATTTTTGGTGGACTTACCAAGTGAAGTAATGAAAAGCCGTAGAAAAATGTCAGTATATGGCTTTCTTCTTAGTCTGTGCTTAAATGCTTCCTGTTCTATATATGAAATAATGTGTATGAATGCCCTAAGCATAAATAATGCTTCTTATTAAGGTGAAACACTACTTCTTTTTATTATATTGAAAAAATACTTCAAGACTTGGACACAATGAAGCTGTATTAGCTGGAACCTCTTTTTGCAATAGAAATGTATTTGTCCAAATTTTAGCATTAACAAAACCTTTAATGTAACTTCTTTTTTCTTCACCTTAATTTTTTCCCTCCTTTCCTTCCTTCCTTCTTTCCTTCCTTCCTTCCTTCCTTCCTTCCTTCCTTCCTTCCTTCCTTCCTTCCTTCCTTCCTTCTCATAAATTCATTGATTTCCATCTGTCCCATTCCTCCTACAATGTCTATTTAATATTTACCTTGCTATGTAATAGGCTATACTCTTTATATTGTGAGAGTCATAAAGATAAAAATACTAAAAATGATAGGCACTCCTCTATGTATTTCACATATATTAATTTATTTAATCTTCACAGTACTTGTAGGAGAAAAACATTGTTATCATTTCCATTTTACAGATGACGAAACCACATCTTTAAAAAGTCCAGTAATTGCCCTAGGTCACACAGGGATAAAACAGCAGAAGATTAAAACTCATATTTTATATTATATTATATTATATTATATTATATTATATTATATTTACTTTTCTTAAAAGATTTTATTTATTTATGAGTGACATACAGAGAGAGGCAGAGACATAGGTAGAGGGAGAAGCAGGCTCCCTGCAGGGAGCCTGATGGAGGAGTTGATCCCAGGACACTGGGACCACACCCTGAGCTGAAGACAGACGCTAAACCACTAAGCAGCCCAGGTGTCCCCAAAATCATATTTTAAAGCATTTCCTCACTGTTTCATCTAATAAATCCTAGTAGGAAATAAATGAAAAGATAGAATGGTGTTAGTGTCAAGAAAATTGTTCATACAAAGTGCTTCTGGGCTCAGAAGAGCTGTGGGGATATTATCAATATTCATGGACCTTGACTGATGGGGAGGATTTTGAGAGGAAAAGGTATAGGGGACATTTCAGCAAGAGAGAATGGCGAATTATTTCATTTGGATGAGCTGTTGAGTGCATAGAAGGGAGTGGTGAGAATAAAGCCTGACAGGGTGACTGAACCATGTGTGAAGCCATAAATGCAAGCAGAGAAATTGGGATTTAATAGATGAGGCAGGAGGAAAATGGCTAAAGGTTTTGAACAAGAGAGTGGCATGATCAATGTGGTGGTTTGTGAAAAATCATATATTAACATTCTGTAGAATGGATTAATTTGAAAGATTTCAGAATCTGGGAGATTAGCTAAAAGTTTGGTAAGAGAGAAGGGTTGAATTTAAGTATTGGTTTGGGGAATGGAAAGGGAAAAAATATAGGAGAGAATACTAGGCCCTATAAATGCATACTAGGATTTGGTAATCTCTTGAAGGAATTGTTAGTGAGGTCTCCATGGTTTCTAAGCAGGCTGACTAGCTGCTTAAAAAAAATGGGGATTCTGTTCCCTTGCCTAGGAAGGCAGCAGAGGGGTCAGGTTTGGGGGAAGCAGATTGGAGATGGATTCATGTTTCCATTAGAAGTGTCCAAGGAGATTTCTGCCCTTAATAGGAAATAAATATGTAAAGTCAAGGGCAAGGAATTTCAAGAGACCTTCAGTGCTCAGCCCAGATTATTCTATATTTCTTTCTCTTTCCTCTATGTGTTCTTTAACATTTGACCTCCCTGCCATTTGGAAAGTTTCCCAATGCCTGAACTGACTGCTCACCATTTATCTCCTCCTTCCAATTTCTCTCCATCGTCATAATCAAATTCATGAAATTATACATCTTAGTTGTTTATGCCTGCATGGTGCTGAACCTTTGCTAATAAAAAAGCATTTGTGCTGACCTTTAGCAAAAATAAAACACACACACATACATTCAAAAGCAAAGCCAAGCCAAGCAAAATAAAACAAATAAATGTACAGCCTTTAAGTAAGAGAAACAGAAGCTATGCAGAAATAAGCCTGACAGCAAGGGGACAGCGACTGCCACAGAAACAATGCTGCCTACATTTGTCCCCATGGATTTTTTAAAAAATATTTTATTTATTCATGAGAGAGAGAGATTGAGAGAGAGGGGCAGAGGTACACCAGAAGGAGAAGCAGGCTCCATGCAGGGAGCCCCACGTGGGACTGGATCCCGGGTCTCTAGGATCAGGCCCTGGGCTGAAAGCGATGCTAAACCCCTGAGCTACCTGGGCTGCCCTGTCCTCATGGATTTTATCTCAGTTTCTGTCAATGAAAACCTGAGAGTAGGCTTTTTACATTTACTTATAGGATCTGTGGTTAACAGATTAGATTGAGTTAAATGAAACTCTTGAGTAAGGGAAAACAGAAAAGTTTGGCATTCTGGACTGGACAAATAGAAATTCCTTAACTGTGTGAAGAGAGGCCACAGTGGCTTAGTCAAAGTAAAAACACTGAAACATCATTTTGAAAGTTACATTACATAATGCATGTTCAGGATGCTTAAGAAAAGCTTTATTATATTATACTCCTCTAATCTTATTAGCTGTGAGCTAATGGCATTAATAGAAGGAAAAATATATTTTAATTCTCCAAGTCAGTCTTTAGTTACTTCTATAAGAGTTTTTAGTAAAATTACTTCCTGGCAAGTATTTTGCTGAAAATCATAATTGGCATACAGATTTAAGATCAAGTTATTTTCTCAATTAATGGGATTCATTCCAATATCAGTTTTGAGATGTTACCAGTCAAACATTTTGTTCTTGCCTTTTATCCCAGATGTGCTGTAGTTGAGAACTAACTCCACATTTCTCTCTGGTGCTTTGCCAATGGCTGTTTACCATCTGCTTCTGTCTTCTGCAACCATCTCAATCCATCACACATCTGCTCTCATTTGTGTGCGCCCTGTAGCAAGGGCATCTATTAGCCACATTACTAACATGAAGGAACTTCCGAATTCACGTCTTTAAAAATATAAACTTCTCAGAGATGAGGCCTCTGTCTTTAATCACATTTCCTTTTTCCCTTTAATAATCCCTCTGCTTTGCAAACTTAAGGCAGGCCTCCCTGACCCCTTCTTCTCTGGAGAGATTAGGAGTGAACTCTCCTAGCACTTTTGACTTAGGAATCTTAGCACTTTTTATAATCTTCTCTCTCACTGAGTGCAAAGGCTATGTCATTTATTTTATTTTATTTTTTTTATCTTTGGAGCTTTGCATTGTTTTTAGCACACAATGGTATCCTTTGTAAAGAGCTGTGGAATGGATAAAAAACAAAGCAATCACAAGGAAGCATTTATTTGTAGCTGTTAAAAAATATAAGCTTTGAAAACTGGACTCAGATATTGTTACTGGTATAGTTCATATTTAATTCATTTTCAGCTTTTTCCTGATTCCTTTTTGGAAACTTCTTCCTATTATTACCAGTCCACCTCCTCAGAGACCCAGTGCCTTCTCATCACTTTTGTCATGGTTTTAGGCTTAAAGGTGTCCAATTTTTTCTTTTTCCATTGATGTTTCTACTCATCCATCCCTGTGATAATAGCTAATTGTTAGCAAAAGAAAATAGTATCTTTTAATTCACATAAAATAAAGAACTAATAATTTACTGATTTAACCTACTGAAATCTATTTGAATTTATTTAATAGGTATATATTTATACAATGTGAACATATTCTGGAGATCTGCTGTACAACATGATGTCAATACTTAACACCATGGTGCCATTAAAAACTTGTTAGGAAGGTCAGCCTCATACTCAGTGTTTTTACCACACATACACACACAAAAGCAAAGGGACATACATTTTTTAGAAGTAATGGACATATTTATTACCTATGGTGATGGTATCATGGATATATGCCTATGCCCAAACTCTTCAAAATAAATACATTAAATAGTGTAACTTTTTGTATATTAAATATAGCTCAATGAAGTTGGAAGAAGTAATAGTGATAATCCTAAAGAGTCAATCTCTAGTGGTAAAATTTAGGGTATCTCTTGAAACATATTTTGTAATTTGTTAGTCTATCCATAAAACCTGGTCTGCACACTGCTGAAATTTACATTGGAACAAGGTTACATGGCGGTGGTATACATCAGGATATTTATCTTTTAGCTGTGATCTCTAGCCACTGCCCCCCAAATCCCAACACTCTGGGTTGGAGCTCAGTACATGCTAAGTGCCTAGTGCAATGTCTGACTCACAGGAAGGGGGCCCAGATTCCTTTACAGGCTCATTTCTTGCCGTTTTCCTCTGCACTCTCCATGCTCCAGAGCCACACTGACTTTCACTTGGCTTTGTATGCATAGCCAAGCCTTTTCTGGCCTCAGAATATATTATCTCTTCTAGGATATGCCATCCTCCTCCTCTTCACCTTGCTTACTTCAGAGTCTCCACTAGAACATCACATTCTCCTAAAAGCCTTCCCTGAAGTCTCTAGATTAGATAGGCTATTTTAAGTTTTCTTTATCCCCATGTGTTGTTGCAGCCCCTCACTCCTCCTGTCCTAGTACTCAGAAGTAGAGGTATAGAGAGCAGCATGTTAAGGACATGGACTTGAACCAGACTTCCTGAGTTCAAATATCAGTTTTGCCAACTACTAGCTATGTAAACTTGGACAAATTTTATTTAACTTCTCTATGCTTCAGATTCCTTACTTGTAAAATGGAAATGATGATAGTGCTTATCCCATCTGGGTTTTATGAGAATTAAAATAGTTAAAACATTTAAAGGGTTTAGAATAGTGCTTGCCACCTAATATATATTACATATTAATAAAATACGTATTATTTTAAATATACTATACATAAATGTAATACAGATATTACATTTTAATATACAGATATTACATTTATTATATATAAAGTATATGATATATATGCATATACATAAGCTTAAGCCTGATGTTTTTGTAATTATCTTTTTCCCATAGGCAATGAATTTTTCATAACAGTTTTGGAACTATGTCTATTGTCCTCAGTATTATGTACCTAAAAAGTTGTGCGGCACATATAGATAAATGATCTCCGTAGTTGCTAGAACCCAAATTCTGCTGCTTGCAGGGTTCAGGTGTAGCTTTTGCCAATGGGACGTGTCTTGTCGGAGACCTGGAGGTGAAATGGAATTAGAATTTGTTTGGGCTTTTGCAGCTATGGAGGCAGCTGACTGGGGCAGTTTCCTCTGGAGCACACTCCTGCAGCAGCAGATGATAAAAACAGGTTTCTGTGTGGCTGTAAGGCTACAATGGTAGTCCTATAAATGCACTCACCTGCGGTGATGGTAGTATTCTCCTCTAATTCCTGATTTCTATAGAACATCCCTCCTGGCCCCTCTCTGGTTCCCTACACCCATCCCATTTCTATTCCTGTAGTCCTCAAAAATTTATGCGAAGCCCAATGCCATGTGAAGAAGTCTACCACCTTGCATTAAAATACCTAGACTGGTATCTGTTTTCCTAGCTCAATCCTAATAGAGTATAACAAGTACTAACTTAGAATTTTAAAAAGCAGCTAGATAAAAATGATATTTTCATTCCTAATGAAGAGATTACATACTCCTGATTAGGCAAGAAACTGTTTATTCAACAATGTTTATTAAAAAGACACCCCCCCCCCAGAAACTATTTTAGGCTATAATGTGATCACATGTGATATTTTTGGTGTGTGTGTGTGTGTGGGGGGGGTGCTTGATTTCAGGTTGTTCTGGATTATATCATAAATGTAATGCCCAGTGTAGCTTTCTCCATTGTCCCATACAATTTTTAAGATCAGTGTGAGCCTCACTTATGTGGAAGCATTCTGTATTTCTGTAAAAGAGAAGATATTTTCTCTCCTCTTGTCTTGAGTTCAACTATATCATTATATCTAGTTTATGTCCTTATCTCTTTGATGGGCTATAAGACTGATGTAATTTCACACGTAATGTCAAATTGACTAAACTCGTGGGTGTATTAGAAACATTTTTTCAGAAAAATTACCAACATTCTTCATGGATTTAAGATAACAAAATTTGTGGTAGAAATCTACCATCACTGCTATTGCATCATTGGAATGATGTTATGAGTTTGGCTAGTAGTAACTTGTATTAGAAACAGTTCATTTTAAGTCTATAAATATAGTAGGGAATTTTCTTTCGTTTATTTCAAAACTAACACAACTAAATACTGCTTCTGTCTTCCTTCAAAAGGAAATTTTCCATTAAATCAAACTTGAATATATCCTCTGAATTCTTAAAAAAATTCTGTCTCATCTTAAGACACCATAATTTTTACTTTGTCTCCACACCCTTCCATTTTATTAAGTCAGCTTTGTCCTCTTTGTCTTACTCCCTTTACTGACAAGATGGTTCCCTCCTATATGTCACCTTCCTAGAAAATGCTATGCAGAAATTTCAACAGTTCTACATGAGAAAAAAACAATAGCAACAAATCATAGACTAAGAGAAGTTATAACTCAGCCCTGGTCTAAGAGTAGGGAAGCTGTATTATACTCCTACATCTACTCCTTACTACAGAAAAGACTTCTACCGACTAACCTGTCTGGACCTCAGTCTCCTTATTTATAAAGGGATCATTTATCATGTCCTCTTGGGCTCTATACTTCAAATTGTGTGACTTCACGATGTATGCATATCATGGTAGCTCCATAATATCCTCAAAGATTCATTCTCCTTCTAGTTTAATCTACCAACATCCTCATTAGTGCACTATCCTCGACAATATGAAGGGGAAAGTGAAAAGGAAAAAGGCAAAGACAGGAAATACATATTTTTTACCATAAAATGCCCTAACTACAATTGGGATTCTGTTTGTAAGGAAAAGTGTAGAATAGATATTGGATAGGCCTACTACTTGGGGCTCATGATAGTACCATCTTATTCTTCATGTATTTATTCATTCAGCTAGCAGATCTTTATTGAGGGCCTTCTTTATGCCAGACATTCTCTTTAGGTATGGTGCATTGCCCCTTCCTTCACAGAGCTTAGTAGAGGCTACTTGAATAAGTAGGAGCGCTGTACATTAAAAACAAACTAAAAAATAAACACAAAATACACCTTAGGATATGTGATCTGATGGGGGGGGGAATGATTATTATAAGAAGGCAACAGAGCTGCCAATTTTCTGAGAAAGGTATTTATATAAGAGTTGGAACCTCAGAGTAAAAGATGAAGTGGCAAGAAGAATCTTGGAACAGAGGGAATCATATGGTTAGAAGCCTTGTGGCCTAGAGAGTTGGCTGGAAAGTGTTGGTGGAGGGGAAAGAGTAGCATGAAATGAAGTTGGTCAGAGAACACAAGAAGAGAAAGAAAGGTAGTGACTGTATGAGCCAGTTTATGGAGATGTTAGTGATTTATGAAGGTCATAACAAGGGGGACCCCAGAGCCTTGACAGCACTGGAAGGTACAATCAGGCTAGTGACATTATTGGTTATGCTAAGAAAATACAATTTATCCAAGTTGATGGCAAGTCACTGAAGTGTTGTTATGGAAATAGTGGGTAATGGTGGTGAGTATACAATTGCAGGGAGCTCAAGCAGGTGGCTATATGGAGGATGAATTTAATGGAAACAAGGTGAGAGGCAGGGAGACATAAAGAAACTATTGAAAAAGTCGAGGCAAGTGATCATAAAAGCACAAATTTAATAGTATTAATTGTGCATTTTTTTTCTAAATCCGGATACCAGGGCAGCATTCATCTAACAAAGACAACAAAGCAAAACATAAGTAGAATAATAGTACCTGCCATTACTTTGAGGCTGGGCAGAGTTTAAAGTTCTTTCCTTGACTTCCTTTAATTAATTCCTTCAACAACCTTATTATACTTTGATGTTTATAATATTACGTGATTTTACAGAGAAAATAGTGTAAGGGTAAGATCATTATGCTTTCTTTCTTTAACAAAGTGGAGGAAGCTAACTGTGGTCAATTTTATACTCTTTAGTGTGTTTACTTATAAATATAATAGGCCTAAGAAGAGGCCAGACCTTATGAATTCACAAGGTATAATCCTGGACCTTCTAACCCTTACAACTGTGAACACATCCCTCTAAGTTAATTCTTCTGAGTTAATTCCAAGATTAACTCAGAAGTCTTTTATGAGGTATACAAAAGACAGTCAGGTGAGCCTTTCTTGTATCTCAAGGAGATTTTTAAAAAAGTTTGATTGTCTTCTACTTTTCTGTATACATTTGTGTGAAATTCTTTTCAGACTTTGTAGACATTTTTGTGTTATCTTTAAATGCATGTAAATTTCTAATGCATGCTCATCAATACCCTCTCTTATACTTTCTTTAATACTGGTATGAAGGACTTTTCTGTAGTCAAGATTGTTTAATTTCCCCAGTAGTAGGCACAGAAAGGTTAAGTGAGTTGTGATAGTTATTATTAGATAGTTATTATTAGATAGTTATTATTAGAACAGGGATTACAAAGCAATAAAAACATTATGATGGTTAATTTTGGATGCCATCTTGTCTAGGATATAGTACCTAATTATTTAAACAAACACTAACTCAATTATTGCTATGAAGGTCTTTATAGATGCAGTTAACATGTACAATCAATTAATTTTAAAAATTCATTTCAGAAGAAAATTTTCTATCCCTTTCTTCATCTTTTATATTTGAGAAATCCAACTTCTTCATACTGTTTTCAGTAAAGAATTCTCTTTTCAAAAACCAAAATAAAATTGCTTGAATATCAGCAATTTCATATGACTTACCCTATTATTGGTTTTGAAATGATCTCAGAAATTTCACTGACTACTATGTTCCCATGGGTGTTGTTTCTTATGGCTACAGGTATTTTTATATATGCCTCTTTTGCTACCTTCTCTGCAATTAGAATGAAAGCTTGTAGATAGTAAGAGAAATAATACTGGTACAGTATAAGGAATTGAATTGATTTTTAAGTCACTTTTTGGTGAATACCATCGAGGATAATACATTCCTTTTTTTAAAAGATTTATTTATTTATTCATGAGAGACACAGACTGAGAGAGAGAGGCAGAGACACAGGCAGAGGGAGAAGCAGGCTCCTCGCAGGGAGCCCGATGCAGGACTTGATCCTGGATCCCGGGATCACCACAGAAGGCAGGCGCCCAACCGCTGAGCCACCCAAGCATCCCAAGGACAATATATTCCTAAGCTTTTTTCTCTCTAATTTTGAAATCCAGAATTCTCCCCTTTCAATAGTTTTGATAGAATATCTGATTTCTTCTGAAATATTAAGATACAAGATTCAGTTATTGAGGTTTTCTCTTACTAGGCTTCTTGACTCTACTGCAATGCCATAAATAACATTTTCTGTTTTACCACTACTAACAAGTATGGTTTTTGACTCAAAATTACACACACACACACACACACAACTAACCTATGAAACTGTAATGGAAAATCATAAGATTTTCATGTGCTAGATTCATCACAGACTACCTGTGTAATTTTAAAATATCTTGCTATCTCCTAGATTCATCACAGACTACCTGTGTAATTTTAAAATATCTTGCTATCTCCATTTGTTTGCTCTATTGCAATGTGGGAATAGTACATGATTATGAATTAATTTTAAAACTATTAAAAGTTATTTGTCTGGACTTAAGTGGAATAAAAAAGCTTTCCCAATAGGGAATATGCATTTATAAAAATCACTGACAATAGCCCTGCAAAAATACTGAGCAACTTCTGGGGACAGAACATTGCATCTGGTGCCAAGAGGGTTTACAAGCTCAAGAAATGAAGACTGGTCTTTACACAAACTGATGTGGACCTCAAAGTGATTATTCTTGTAGGAAAGAAAACTAGAGACTATAAGACATGTGCTTCTTTGAAATAACTCTTCTTGTTTAGGTGAGTTTAGATGGAAAGGTTGAAAGAGTAATTATTTTGTGTAAGGAATAAGGACAGGTTAGCCTGCTGTTTCTTTTTCACTTACTCTCTCATAACAAAGAACCATCATGCTGGTTATCTGTCAGGGCTGAAAGCTGGGTTTAGAAAGTTCAAACAGACCTCAGATGCCACCATCTGAGTTATCCTCCAGTGTCAGGGCTCTTGACTGTCAACCTTGCATTAAATTTTTTTCACTGGCTTAACTCTATTCCCATTACCATAACTCTGTATTGTCATATACCCAGATATCCCCCCTGCTAAAGACACAGCCACAAATCTATCCAAATAATAATTTGGGCGGAGTTTTCATATAAGAGAACCTCTGAATATACTTTACTGATACTGTTTGTTTGTTTGTTTGTTTATTTATTTATTTTTACCTCTAGCTGCTCTATAACTCTGTCTTCCCCATATTTAAGAGGTCAGCCATCTCTGATGGAAAGCTGGTTGGTCTAAGATTGATATTTTTGGGGTCTTGGGAGGTGGTTCTTATATTCTGAAGCTGCAATATTAAGAAACATACCAGTAACATCCGTGCTGAATAGCATCACAACACCAGGCCATATGTCCCCATAGAGAAGTGTTATCCTACTTAAGTAAAATGTACTCTGTATTTACTGGCTTTCATTTATAATATTCTCTAACCTATCCATGTCAATGTAACCATCATTTTAGATATCTATGGTAGACAGAACAATGGCCCCTCCCAAAGATATTGATTGTAATCCCTGGAACCTATCAATATGTCACCTTACATGGTAAGAGGAACTTTGCAGGAGTGATTAATTTAAGGACTTCGAAATCAAGAGACAGTTCTTCAGAGGAGGCATCCTAGCTGTCATTGGAGGGAATCCTGACTATGGAATAATGGAAAAAGAAATGTAATGTTGCTGACTTTGAGGGTGGAGGAGGGGGTCCATGAGTTAAGGAATGTGGGTGGCCTCTAAGATCTGGAAGATATAAGGAAATAGTCTTTCCTGAAACCTCCAGACAGGAACACAGCTCTGCTTGAACCTGGATTTCAACCTAGTGAGACCTATGTTGGACTTGTGACTTATAAACCTAAAAGATGATAAATTCATGTTGTGCAAAGTCACAAAGTTTATAAAAATTTGTTAATAGGAGCAAAAAAAGCTAATACAGCACCTTGGCCTGGTTTCTAGACTACAATTCTCTAATAATAAAGTGTAAGCTCTGAGGAGATACCTTTTTATTTTATTTTATTTTATTTATTTATTTATTTTTTTGAGATACCTTTTTAAACTTTTGTCTTATATTCTGTTATATATTGCCTTTCCCCCCTCCTTCTAGAATCCATGGCTTTCATAACCCGAAATGATAAAATAACTTTCAAAAAAAGATAATTGTGTGTGTGTGTATATATATATATATAATGTACCTATCATATATATAATGTGTACATAGAATGGTGATATATAATGTGTATATATGTATATGTATATATATGTGTATATTATATAATGTATATATTATATATAAAATAATGAATGATGACATTCAGGAAAATCTTGTTGAGTTATTAAAGAGGTAGGGAAAGTTGTGAACATAAATAGTATTTGGAGAGGTAGATAGGAACTAGATGATATGGGCCTTGCAGGGCATGGTAAGAGTTTAAGTTAAATTTTAAGAGAAATAAGAAATCCTTGAAATGTTTTAAGCTGGAATGTCACTGTCGTCTGTAAGGTATCTGACTTAATCCTACTTGGTAGCAGCCTACCACAGTTTTGAGGTTGCTGGCAGAGGACGTGACACTCGTGAGTCAGAGGTAAATGACTTTACTACTCATGAAGTCGAAGTGCTACTTACTCAGATATAGGACAGTGGAGAAGCAGAGATGGTGGTACTTGAAATCAAACAGGGAGTCAGACTCTAATATAATAAAATCTGTCTCCTAAATTGTATAAACTTAATGTTAAAACTTTTTGCATTTAAGATAATAGATGAGACTGTACTATGAAGAAGAAAAGGTCATAACATAAAATTGCCACCCCCTAGAAAAAACCTGGAGCACTTGGATGGTTGCAATAATTATGGCAGAGGGCCGATGTTTCAGAATAAAGAGACACAATTTGAATATCAAAATCTTTTCCTATATTAAGAAAAATGTTTATATTATTATATACTTATCTCTTAATTTTATTGCTTCACTATTATAAAATATTATTTAAGTTAAGGTGCTTTCCATACGTTTTAAATTTCCTATGACTTAAGGCCAAAATATTTACTAATTACTTACTTACTGCAAGTTTTCTAATAGATTATTTACTATCCACATTGTTGGACATCTCACAAAAAGTGCTTTTGCTAAAGGTATCACAGAGAAAAGAAGCTAGAACTTTGAATTGAAAGGTCTCATTTGTAATTTAAATCTAGGACTAAATTAAGGTAGGAGAAATAATGTGACTAGACTAGATAATGGGAAGCTAGAAAAAACAAATGATAGCGGAGAACATTTAAAAATATTTAATATATTTTTATTGGGTTTAAAAAATGTCTGTCAATGGTATTTTAGATAATAAGGTGGTTGTGTCTTCTAGTAGGTGACAGCAAACTATATTCTTAAGGCCAAATCCAGCCCATTGCCTGTTTTTCTGCAGCTCATGAGCTAGAATAGCTCTTACAGTTTTAAATGATTATATTTTAGAGGTTATATAAGTATTTATGTAATATCTTTGATTTTGCTTCTTGTCCTACAAAGCCTTAAATATTAACTCTCTGATTCTTTACAGAAATAAAATTTGCAATTCCAATTTAAGGAATAGACTCAATTCGGGGTTCATATTGGCCTGGCATTTTTGAGAAAAAAGCAAAATAGTTAGAATTTGGGGAACAAAATAATAAGGGAAAATTCGTTCAGAGTGGTATGTTTAGAACCTTGCCTTGTAATACATGGAACATTATTATCTTATCTTTTAGAGGCTTATGTGAACTATGCAGAGAAAATAGTTGACTTTTAACTATCGTGGCCAGGGCAAGCCTTGTTCCATGAGGTCTTCATAATTTGGTACCTTTGTTCATAATTGATTATTTCCATAGAAGCAAACCTTCACAAAGAAGGTCTGAATCAAAGAAGCAATGACCTCAGCAAGGTTTTGGGTGTAGTAGCCTTCATTAAGGACAGGTGAGCCACACCAGAACCTGAGCCAAAGACTAGTTTTGTTGCACAGATATAGGTGTAGCTTGAGCAGCTGTGCCTAGTCCATACACACTGATCCCTGGAAAAGATGCTGATGGGCTTCAGAGGTGTGTTTAAGAAGAAGCTGAAATAAGTATGTGATTATGTGAAAAAAGAGAAACTTAATGTAAACTTGGTATTTGGGGCAGCCCAGGTGGCTCAGTGGTTTAGCGCTGCCTTTAGCCCAGGGTGTGATCCTGGAGACCCAGGATTGAATCCCACGTCAGGCTCCCTGCATGGAGCCTGCTTCTCCCTCTGCCTGTGTCTCTGCCTCTCTCTCTCTCTCTCTGTGTTTCTTATGAGTAAATAAATAAAATCTTAAAAAATAAAACAAACTTGGTATTTGAGGGCAGAGAAACATTGGCTGTTTTTCAAATGCAACATAACTGGGTTTTGCATATACCAGACAACATAACATGCTAAGTAGTTGCTGCCAATAGGATTCAATTTCTAGGATTCAATCTGCTGCCCCAAATTCCATTCTGCTTCAGCACCAAGGAGGAACCTGTGGAGCTGCTGTCTGGGTTCGTGTACTTGTCCACATGTCCAAAAACATTGCCAGTAGACCGTTCAAACTGGCTCTACTTGAAGGATTCTTTCCAAGGAAACAAGTTTCTTAAACAAAGGCAGTTCTTTAGCAGGGCATAACTATTTTTATTTTATTATTATTTTTAAAATTGAAGATGAGTTGACATACAATGTTAAATTAATTTCATGTCTATAACACAGCTACTCAGACACAGCTACTCAACAATTCTATACTGTATGCAACCTCACCACATTTAAACATAATTACCATCTCACCATACATTATTACAATATTATTGACTGTATTCCCTGTATATATTCCCTATGCTGTACTTTTCATCCCCATGACTTATTTATTTTATAAATGGAATTTTGTACCTCTTAATTCCCTTAACTCATTTCTTCTATCTCCCACCTCCCCTTCCCCTTTGGCAACCATCAGTTTGTTCTCTGTATTCATGAATCTGTTTCTGGTTTGGTGTGTTTGTTTTGTTTTCTGGATTCTCCATATAAGTGATACCAGTGGTATTTGTCTTTCTCTGACTGACTTATTTTACCTAGCATAATACCTCTGGGTTGATCTATGTTGTCACAGATGGCCAGATCTCATTCTTTTTTATGGTTAAGTAATATTCCACTGTGTATATATACACCATATCTTCTTTATCCATTTATCTATTGATAGACACTTAGGTTGCTTCCATCACTTGGCTATTGTAAATAATGCTGCAATAAACATAGGGGTGCATATATCTTTTTAAATTAGTGGGGTTTTTTGGGTAAATATCCAGAAGTGGGATTACTGGATCATATGGTATTTCTATTTTTAATTTTTTGAGGAATCTCCATACTGTTTTCCACAGTGACTGCAACAATTTACATTCCTACCAATAGTGTACAAGGGTTCCCTCTTCTCCACATCCTCACCACTACTTGTTATTTCTTATCTTTTTTGATTCTAGCCATTTTTATAGGTGTAAAGTTGAAAAGTGATATCTCATTGTAGTTTCGATTTGCATTTCCCTAGTTTTAATGATGCTGAGTATCTTTCCATGTGTCTGTTGGCCATCTAGAAGTTTTCTTTGGAAAAATGTCTATTCAGTTCCTCTGCCCATTTTTAAATTGTATTATTTGTCTTTTTGGTATTGTGTTGTATAAATTCTTTATGTATTTTAGATATTAACCCTTTATTGGATATATTATTTGCAAATATGTTCTCCATTCAATAGGCTTCCTTTTTATTTTGTTGATGGTTTCCTTCACCATGTGAAAACTTTAGTTTGGTGTAGCCTCCATTGTTTATTTTTGCATTTGTTGCTGCTGCCTGGGGAGATAGATCCAGAAAAGTATTGATATAGCAGATATCTGTAAGTTTATTGGCTGTGTTTCTTTTATGAGTTTTATGGTGAAACCATAAAATAGGAGCATTCTATTCGCCTATGGTGAACCTAAAAGGTCTTACATTTAGGTTGCTAACTCTTTTCGAGTTTATTTTTGTATATGGTGTAAGAAAATGGTCCAGTTTCATTCACTTGTGTGTAGCTGTCCAGTTTTTCCAACACCAAGAGACTGTTGGTCTCCTTTGTATATTCATGTCTCCTTTGTATATTCATGTCTCCTTTGTTGTATATTAATCAATAATATACAAATGGTTTATTTCTAGACCCTCTGTCCTGTTCTATTGATTCATATGTCTATTTTTGTGCCAGTACTCTTTTGATTAGTAAAGCTTTGTGGTATATCTTGAAATCTGAGATTGTGATAATAAGATATAATTTTTTAACAACATAAAAACAGTCAATATGACACCAGGATGAACATTCCTTCTTGCATGTTACACTTAATTTAGAGAAAATGAAGATGTTTAGATGCTAAAGAGAAAATGCTAAAGAGAGAAATGAAAATGCTAAAGAGAAAATGAAGATGTTTAGATGGATATAAAAGAAAAGTACTCCAAATATATATAAAATAAGTATATTATTTTCACCAAAACTCACAGGCAACCTCTGATCTTTGATTGTCACAGAAAATAGGAGTCCCTCAACTGCTCTCCAATGTTGTGAGCTTCTTTTTTCTAAGCCTTCCTAAAGGTTCTGCCCTCACTCCTGAAATTTCTTGCTTAATTCTTTGGTATGCCTATGGCAAATAAATTCCTTAGACTCGTTTAGTTATGAAGTGCTTCCTTTTCTTTCAGAAACCTGATTTTCTTCACAGATGCTTCTTTATAGCCCTTGAGCTGAGACTACACGGTTCTCCAAATTCCCTTTCCTTCAAGGTTGGGGGCAGAGCCAACATTCCCCTAACTTCCCAATTTCCAATCCTGAATCATGGCTTCTCTGCTTTATGCAAAACTTCCTCCTGGTTTGGAGGCTTATATTATCTGCCTCTATCCCATATGTGTTCCGTAGCTGCTATCAGTAACTTTTTAGTGACCTCTTGAATATCTGGACATCCCTTACTTTCTCTCCACATGATTCATAGACTTCCTTTTCTTCCTACATATTTCATCAACTCCTAGACAATTTCTTTGTAATACACATTAACTATCCAACATACTGGTGCTAAATATTTAGCCTGCTGAAGTTCATTGCCTTACCTTCCGTAGTCACTCCCTGGCAGACTGATTATCACCCTGACAGACCTGTACCACCTATATCAGCTTAAATTACATTAATCCCCATCTGTGATTACCACTTGCTTTTTTTTTTTTTTTTAACTCCTTCACTTTCTAATCTTGACTTCCTAGGATTTTTATGATCCAGCACATTGATGTTTTAATTTCTCACTCTCTTCAGATTTTTTTTTATTAATTAAACATTTTTTTGGCAGATTTGTAAACTCTTATGCTGTTGCAAGAAATATTTCAAAGAAAAAAAAATAATGTGAAGAGATCCTTTGTACTTTTTACCCATTTGTAAATGTAACATGTTACAAAACTATAGTACAATATCAAAATTAGGATATCAACATTGTAAATGGGATTGACTCCTTAATTTCTCTTTCTTCAGTCTCATTGTTAGTGTATAGAAATGCCATTGACTTCTGGGCATTGATTTTGTATCCTGCCACGCTACCGAATTGCTGTATTAGTTCTAGCAATCTTGGGGTGGAGACTTTTGGGTTTTCTATGTAGAGTATCATGTCATCGGCGAAGAGGGAGAGTTTGACTTCTTCTTTGCCAATTTGAATGCCTTTAATGTCTTTTTGTTGTCTGATTGCTGAGGCTAGGACTTCCAGTATTATGTTGAACAGCAGTGGTGAGAGTGGACATCCCTGTCTTGTTCCTGATCTTAGGGGAAAGGCTCCCAGTGCTTCCCCATTGAGAATGATATTTGCTGTGGGCTTTTCATAGATGGCTTTTAAGATGTCGAGGAATGTTCCCTCTATCCCTACACTCTGAAGAGTTTTGATCAGGAATGGATGCTGTATTTTGTCAAATGCTTTCTCTGCATCTAATGAGAGGCACAAAAACAGACGCATAGATCAGTGGAACAGAATTGAGAATCCAGAAGTGGACCCTGAACTTTATGGTCAACTAATATTCGATAAAGGAGGAAAGACTATCCATTGGAAGAAAGACAGTCTCTTCAATAAATGGTGCTGGGAAAATTGGACATCCACATGCAGAAGAATGAAACTAGACCACTCTCTTGCACCATACACAAAGATAAACTCAAAATGGATGAAAGATCTAAATGTGAGACAAGATTCCATCAAAATCCTAGAGAAGAACACAGGCAACACCCTTTTTGAACTCGGCCACAGTAACTTCTTGCAAGATACATCCACGAAGGCAAAAGAAACAAAAGCAAAAAGGAACTATTGGGACTTCATCAAGATAAGAAGCTTTTGCACAGCAAAGGATACAGTCAACAAAACTCAAAGACAACCTACAGAATGGGAGAAGATATTTGCAAGTGACATATCAGATAAAGGGCTAGTTTCCAAGATCTATAAAGAACTTCTCAAACTCAACACCAAAGAAACAAACAATCCAATCATGAAATGGGCAAAAGACATGAACAGAAATCTCACAGAAGAAGACATAGACATGGCCAACATGCACATGAGAAAATGCTCTGCATCACTTGCCATCAGGGAAATACAAATCAAAACCACAATGAGATACCACCTCACACCAGTGAGAATGGGGAAAATTAACAAGGCAGGAAACAACAAATGTTGGAGAGGATGCGGAGAAAAGGGAACCCTCTTACACTGTTGGTGGGAATGTGAACTGGTGCAGCCACTCTGGAAAACTGTGTGGAGATTCCTCAAACAGTTAAAAATATACCTGCCCTACGACCCAGCAATTGCACTGCTGGGGATTTACCCCAAAGATACAGATGCAATGAAACGCCGGGACACCTGCACCCCGATGTTTATAGCAGCAATGGCCACGATAGCCAAACTGTGGAAGGAGCCTCGGTGTCCAACGAAAGATGAATGGATAAAGAAGATGTGGTTTATGTATACAATGGAATATTACTCAGCTATTAGAAATGACAAATACCCACCATTTGCTTCAACGTGGATGGAACTGGAGGGTATTATGCTGAGTGAAGTAAGTCAGTTGGTGAAGGACAAACATTATATGTTCTCATTCATTTGGGGAATATAAATAATAGTGAAAGGGAATATAAGGGAAGGGAGAAGAAATGTGTGGGAAATATCAGAAAGGGAGACAGAACATAAAGACTGCCTAACTCTGGGAAACGAACTAGGGGTGGTGGAAGAGGAGAAGGGCGGGGGGTGGGAGTGAATGGGTGACGGGCACTGGGGGTTATTCTGTATGTTAGTAAATTGAACACCAATAAAAAATAAATTAAAAAAAAAAAGGATATCAACATTGATAGAGTCAAGATGCAGAAGAGTTTCATCACCAGAAGCATCCTTCATGGTATCCCTTTATAGCCACACTCACCTCCTTCCACCCCCTGACCCCTGGCAATCACTAATGTTTCAATTTTCTTAATTTGTCATTTCAAAAGAATATTATATAAATGAAATTATATAATATGTGACCTTCTGGATTTCTTTCTTTCATTCATTATATTCTGTGGAGATTCATCCAAATTCTTGCATGTATCAATATTTGATCCTTTCTTTTGCTGAGTAGTGTTCTATGTTATGGATGTACCATAATTTACTTACCCATTCATCTGTTGAAGGGCATTTGGTTGTTCCCAGTTTTTAACTATTATGAGTAAAGCTACTATAAATATTTATGTACAGGTTTTTGTGTGAACATGTTTTTATTTCTCTGAAATAATCACACCCCAGAGTGTGATTACTGAGTATACTAAGTGTCTTTAGTTTCTTATAAAACTAAAACTTTTTCCAGAATGACCGTACCATTTACATTTCCACCAGCACTATATGATCCAGTTCCTCTGCATTCTTGCCAGTATGATGCTGTCTCTATTTTTAATTTTATCTATTTTGGTAGGTGTGTTGGGCTGTTATCATTGTGGGTTTAATTTGTATTTCTCCAATAAGTAGCAAAGTTAAACATCTTTTCATGTGCTTATTTCCTTCTATATCCTCTTCAGTGAAATGTCTGTTCTTGTCTTTCGTCCATTTTCCTAATTGATTTTTTTTTTTTACTATTAGGTTTTCAATGTTCTTTATATATTTTGGATACTAATCCTTTGGTGAATATGTGGTTTGCAAATATAAGGAAATTGGAATGCTTTAGGCATATTAAAGATGCTCAGAATCATTACTATTCAAAAAATTAAAAATAGAATAAGAATTACCACTATATAACCATTAGACCTGCAAAGTTTAGAAAAATCTGGTTAGTGCCAAATATTAGTGGAGATATACAGATGTAGGAACTTTCATGAACAGCAGGAGGTAGTGTAGAGGTCCATATCAGAGAGGAACCCTGTAATATGTAATCAAAATGAATACAGTATAGATACACACATTAAGTTAGCATGATGTTTTTGCACATAAACCCAAGAAAATTCCCACACAGTTCCATACGGAGATATGTACAAAAATATTTATTGCTTTTGGTGATATGTATTTGGAGGGTACCTGGTTATCTATAGCAATGAGAAAGTAGCTTTACAGAAGGAAGAAATAGTTTGGGAGATTAGTTTTAGTCCCCATGAAAAGAATGAAATAAGCATAGGTTGCTGGCTTCTTTCACATATAAACCCTGAAAGTTGTGGGAAACATATAAAAAGGCAGATCAACACAGAGTCACACTAATAACTACTATAAAACTATAGATATCCCGAGGGGTGACATTTAATAAACTCCAGAAAATAAAAATGAGCTCACAGTAAAAAATCATGAATTTCTAGAAGTATTATTAGAAGAATGAAACAAAGAAATAACATACCAAAGGAAGCACTCCTAATGGAACAGACACAATGAAGGAGACTTAAAAAATAATACATCATCTGAGAAATAAAGGCAACTACAACAAATAAAAAATAAGAACAGATAGTTATGAAGAAGAATTAACTAGAAGTATTAGACACAAAAAATATACTTGTCAAAATAAAAACACTTATTTGGAGGACAGGTAATATTTGAATAATAATGTTAAAGCACTTTTTAGAACTAAAGAAAGAGATATCACAGTGTGAAGCAAATAGAATAAAAAATCCAAATTGGGCACATTAAAAGTCACAAGATAAATCTTTTAAAAATTCCATGGAGAAAAAGTATAGCATTTTCACAGAAATGAAATTAGGCATTTATTTAACAAAGATTTATAGAGTATTTATTATGGACTAGGAATTTTCTAGGTTCTTAGGATAATTTGTGCTCAAATACATGAAGATCCCTGGCCTTGTGGAATTTACATTGGACTAAGTGGGATGAGTTCACTTAATAACATAGTAACAAAAACAGAATAAAGGGATTAGAAGTGCCATGGAGAGTGAGAGGGAGATGAGAAGATTGCACTTTTAAAATATGCTTGTCAAAGTGTCCTCTTTCCCTTCTAGTCATTGTCTTCTTAAAGGTAAACATTACCCTGACTTATAAGAAGATAAATATATTTTTTCCAGTTTGTGTAATGTATTTATAGGTAATAATTAGATGCATATTTAATTTATTAGTTTAGCATATCCAGGAGGTTATTTTAAATTTAGTGACTGATAACTTCAGTTGCAGCTGCTGTTCCAGATAATGGTCTTATTACTGGAGAAAATAAGCATAGATTCTAGTACCTGATAGGCAGCTATTAAAATATGTTATTTTTCTCTCTACCGATAAATTGAGAATTTCAGAGCAGCATGCTTTCACCACGCAAGAGCAGCAATATACTTTTACTATTTTGGTTCAAGTTTACATCAGATCTGGCTCTATGCTATAGTGTAGTCATGAGGAAACTCAGTCATCTCAGTAGTCATTCAACATCACTCTGGTTTATTACACTGCTGGCATCATGCTAGTAGGACTTAATTAATAGAATAAATGTAGTACCTAAATGCTTATTAAAATACTTATATGGCAGAGAATAAGAGATATACCCCATAAAAATTCATCTCAATCTCTTGGCTCTGAAAAGCCCGCACATCTAATGGTACTCAAAGTGTCTGTGACTAATTGGAATGCTGTGTGGAGCTCCTACCAAACTTCTGTAGGAGAATCAGTCTTTTAAGACTTTGAAGCAAAGCCATAATCTCTTTGACAAATAGCTATTTTGTTTTTGTGAGTCAGATTTGGCTTGCTTTGATTATCTGGTAGGAATACCAAATGACCATCTGACGTGAATTTCCTGAAATGAACTAAATTTTGAATAGTTTATCAGCTACAGAACTGGAGATACCAACAAATTTCCATCATCAAATGGTAGCAATACAAATAAAATTGGGCTCCAGATGGTCCTGGAAGTACAAATAAGTTGCATGATAAACTCGTTCACATTTTCAAAACACCCATTTCTTTTGCGCTGTCACTTCTCCTCAATAGGCACTTGAGACTCCAAGGAAAATTCCCTCTGAGCATGTGATGGAGGAAGATAGGTCATGATACGGATTTGCTTTTTCTGCCTGCCATGTTTCTACCAGCAACATTATTATTGAACTTAATGAATGCTTTATTCAGCATTATGATATCCCACACAGTCTCGCTTGTGTTTTAAGGAAATCATTGCGTAGGAAAAAATAAAAGAAAGATAATGGGATGATTTCCATAATATTAATTCATCTTACCATGTACCAATCATGATCTTAAAAAGTGGTGGATTAGCCTATAGAAGATATTGAGGTCTATTGAAAAAATGCTTTGCAAAGTTTAAGTCTTCCAGAAATATGATGTATTCTGTAACCTATGACAAATATATAGTACTTATTCTTCTAAAATGATATCTTCCAGAAATATGATGTATTCTGTAACCTATGACAAATATATAGTACTTATTCTTCTAAAACGATAATAGGTGGATCCGAGAATCAAGGGGGGAAGTGAAAGTGACACCTTTAGCTATTATATCAAATTACTCACATGGAAAATATTTGCTCCTCACTTTTTTGTTTTAGGTGTCTCAATTCTTAAGGGACGAATACCTTTATCAGAGGGAACAACAGATTCTGCTGAACTGAGAAACTGAGATTGCCATTTGTTTGTTTTGGTCTCCTCTCAAATTAATCCAATACTAAAATAATATATATGTACTCTATTGACAGGGTGGTTAATCCTGATTATTAAGTGAACAAAGGATGGCTACTACATAAAGAACATAGAAGTGTTTGTCTAAAATCCAGGCAATCCTCTCAGAACCTGCAAAGTACTGTAGTGGTAAAAATGTAATGAAAGCTGTAGCAACCTCATGGGAATAAGACCATTAAGAGTTGACTACCTCAGAAAAGAAGGGTGGGATCATATATCAAGTAACAAACTGTGATCAACCAGGATGCTGACTGAGGTCAAAGGAAATACCAAGTAAGAAGCAGAATAATGACGTTATAAATACTCATTACATCTGTGTCTAGTTGCAGAAATACAGACTTTGTAAGATAAGATACAACTTGTAAGGTTTTCCTCGAGTATATTTTTATTAGTATTAACCAGTTTCCCTTTTTTCATTATCTTTTCCTATATTTTATATAAGGTACATTAGTGGTAATCAAATTTGTTATTTAGTTAATCACTCAAAACATTAAGGTAAAATTGTGACTGAAATAGAGGAGCAAAGAACAGCTGTAGTGATTCATAAGATACTACACTTACCCAAAGAAGAGGATATTTCCCCTTTTTTTTTTGTGCAAGGGATAGTTGATACATTATGTTTTGTGGGAACAGATTATTGTTTATTTCTTTATTTACTAGTTTGTTAATTTTTTTATTGGCCACTTACTATATGCCAGATACTTTTGTAGGGACTGTAGATATCAAAGTTAGCAAATATAATTTCTGTACTCATGGCTCCACATTTTAGTAGGGAGAAAAGATAATAAACACTATAAATAAGAGATATGGATAGTGTGCTAAAATAAGGCTAAGTGTAGAAAAGGATTGGAAATTCTAAAAAAAGGGAGGTGAAGGAGATGTAATTTAAGAAAGTTAATGAGGAAAGAGCTCATTGATTTGGTGGCAGCTGAAGTGCCATATGCTGAAAGTCATCAAGGAAGGAGGCATGCAGATACCAGGAGAAGACATTCCAGGCAAGGAGAGCAGCAAGACTCTGAGATAGGAGTATGCCTGACGTATTAAAGGATCTATTAGGAGGCTAGCATGGCTGGAAATAAAATGGGGCTACGGTGGGGTGATGATGCAATAAAACTAGTTCAAAGAATTAAAAGGGAGCCAGATTGCCACTTGTTAGTCTCTGACAAATTTGTATTTGAATTGGAAGGAGAGTAAGAGAGGTTTTTTAAGCAGAGGATTTATTGTTGTTGTTCAGTTATTGGGAAGAATGATACCTGTTCATGTTGCCAGAATGGACCATGGTGGATACCATAGCGTGACTCAACATCTTTCCAATTACATTTTATTGCATTTTTTGAATGTTAAAAAGCTGAAATGTATACTTTCCTTCTCTGTGTTTGGATATGGTTTTGTTTGTGCCTGATAGATGCATTTGTGTGAAGATTGAATTTGGAACCATATACTGTATTAGGTAGGAAGGCTGTGTCACTGCAGATGCCCATTGCAGATTGAGCAGGTGCTGTACTGTTCTGGAAACATCTATGGCAATGGCATTTTGATTCCCAGACTGCAGCTAAAGCAGCGTATTATAGGAGCCAACAGTTTTGCTGATGCCTTCCTGGTCCTTTTATTCTAGTTCAGGCCATTCCTCCCATTAGAAAAGAGCCCTTGCTGTAGCTTCCTGCTCTCTAGATCACAGCTAAACTAGTGTGTTTGTGAAAGCAACTGTTTGGAATCATGGTTTCCCTTTTCCTTATTCCTTACTGTTCTTGAAGAGCAGTTCCCTGGACAGAACTGTTCGGCGTTGTGATTCTAGTTGTTATTCTTGGGAACCCATCCTAGAATCTGTTCCTCTACCTATCAAGAGAATTTTAGAAGCACATAATTTCTTTTGGCTTTTTACAGCAAAAGGGTCTCTATTTCTTGAAGTGGAACTCTGGATGACATAGGGAAACTGAGAGTTTCTTTTACTCTAGAGATACAAATATAGGTGTGATCTGGATCTGTACACTTTGAAATCAATCCAAAGACCTTAAAGGAAGAGAAAAGTAGAAACTGCCGAAGAGGTGGAGGCAGGCACTATGTAATTTGAATACATGATATATCATGACAATATATAGTATCAAAATAAGTGGGAAGAGCAAAAAAATTGAATTAACAAACCCTTATTTCAGAGCAAGGTATAAAAAGAAATTTTACAAGCATGAATTCATGGATTTAGATAAAGAAGTTATTTTTTTTTTTGCTATGTACCATCATCATACCTACTTTGTTATATAGATTTTGCTCTTCAATACTTTTCTTTAAATAGAACCAGAGCTGTTTAGAGAATAGATGATTCTATAGTTAAGATGGGGATTTTCAACATAGTTCTGCAACATCTTATCATTGTCAAAAATAAGGATGCTTTCATAACTGTTTGAAGGGATAAAAATACAAGTTTGAGGAGAGATTGCTAGAAGATAGTGACAGACTGAACATCAAAAAGAAAACAGTGATTAAATTAAAACTTGTTTTGCCTGTATAATGTCCATGATGATACTTAAAGAAGAGAAATATTAATTGTTTTAGAGAAAAGCCTGTCAGGAACTGTGAAGGCTTTGAGATTTTATTCCTTCTGCAGGCTCACAAGTTAGCCTGCCATAGTTTCACACAAACTGGCTGAAGGCAGAGATTCCTGGGCTAGAGACAAAGGACTTTGTTACTAATGGCACAGCAGTCAGTGTGATTTTCATATTTGAATCCATTACCCTTGTTCCCCAAATCCCATGGGGGCAAATGCAGATGCACCCACAGGGTATTTGTGCCATAGGTAAGGAAAAATGAGATTAGGAAACCCTGATTCTTAACGGGGCTGCTAGCAAACCCACACAACTTTCCCTCATAGGTGACATTACCTTAATTATCTTGATCAGGAAACAAATCTCTCCTCTGCCCTAGAGGCAGTATTACTACAGAATACTGAGCACAGACTCCTACAAGACGTGCAAAAATGTCATGGAGAATTGTCCCCTAACAAACCCAGGCCTGATAATGTGCATACATTGATTGGTGAGTGATTCCCCACAAGGTTGAAAAAGCCAAATTACTCAATTATTGAAGGCGATATGCTTTGCTTAATTGGGCAGATAAAATCCCTTCTTTCTTTGGTTAGTGGAATATTTATTTAAGTTTACCTGATATGTAAATTATGTGTCATCTGCTGAATTGTTACTATGAGAATATGGAATTTTATATTAGAGCAGGATTAGGAATAGATCAGTAAAGTCTGAATTCTGGATTGCTGAAGGAAGTGACCTTGACTTCATCTACTGACAGTAACAATTCAGGAAGATCTTGGACTTATTTCTCACCAGAAAACTATACATTGTAGTGGGTAGACATGGTTCTGGAGTCTTGGGGAAGCTGGGGAGTTGTGTGGAACATTTTGGAATGGGAGCAGGTTGGAGGACCAAAGAGAGTGGCACAGTGAGCTCCTGTACTGGGGAGAATTAGCCCTCAGTCACTTTACACACGCGTGAATATTTCAAGCTCTACTGCCCTGTGAGTCACCTAAAGCCTGGAAAGTCTATGCCTCTTTTTGAGGATCCTTTTGTTTTCAGTTTTATTTAATCATCACTGTAATTTCCGTATTCCTTGCGATCAGTGCAGCTTTCCCAGGCATGATTGTATTTATAGTGTCTTATCATTATTCACAGAACAATCCTGTGTGTTATACTATGCTCTTGCTCAATTTTAAACTATTTGTAGTTCTTTGGATATTCCTGACTATTTTATACCTCTATGCCATTTCAAAATAAGAGAATATTAATGTAGTGATATTGTAATAAATTTCTCCCCTTTTTTCTATTCTATTTTTTTTTCTGTTTAGGCAAATACAATAAATTTTCAGTTTATAGATGATAACATTGTTTCCTACTCTTTGTTTTCTAGTGGGATTCTTTTCTTCTATTTTTAGTTTTTATTTAAATTCCAGTTAGTTGAGGCATCTGGGTGGCTCAGTTAAATGTCTGTCTTCTGCTCAGGTCATGATACTGGGGTCTGGGATTGAGCCCCACGTTGCATTGGGCTCCCTGCTCAGTGGGGAGTCTGCTTCACTCTCCCTCTGCCCCCCATTTCTCTCTCTTTTGCTCTGTAAAATAAATAAATAAAATCTTAAAAAAGAAATTCCAGTTAGTAACAGATAGCGTCTAGTAAGATTCTTGTTTGCATTTAGGAGTGAGCATACCCCAATAGGGTTGGGATAAAAGTATAATTGAAAACTAACAGAGAAAGAAACTCAATTCTAACATTATATTCTCTCTCTAAAATAAGACATAAAATATAACTTTACAAAATACTTAATGTCTAACCTTATACACAAAAGGTTTTTTGCATTCCTAACATCTTTGCAAACACAGAGAGCAGGTTCTGAAAAATAGATGCAAGTATTCTAATGCAAATGTGCAAAATTAATTTCATCTGTTGTACTTGTTGAATATAAAATGAAGAGATGTGTGTAATGCTACCCAACATGAAATGACAAGGGTTACAGAGAGGCAGTAGATCTTTGTGGTTCAGTGCACGTTATCTGGAACTGGGCTTTCTGTGCTAGAATTATGTTCTCCTGCTTATAAAACATAGAACCATGAATGAGTTTCTTAATTTTGTGCACTTCAATTTCCTTGTCTGAAAATGCACATGATTCTTTTTTTAAGAGAATATGGACTTATTGGTCGCTATGAGATCAGTGTACTTATTGATCCATAAATCTATGTCAGATAATCAGGACAGTTCTGGGCATATATATTTGCATAGAATATATCTTATATTCACATAAGAATTTTGGTAATAGTTACTGACTCTGGGAGATGGGAATTAGAGTCTGAGAATCTGTGTTGAGAAAAATACATGGTTGTCAGAGCATGCTCTTATATTGTTTACATTTCCTACCAAATTTATTTTTCTATCAATTAAATAACCTAATTAATTTGAAAAGACTCAAAATAAATGAGGGTAGGATGGTTTAGAATTTCACAGCCAAATTGCTTTTACCAGTACAATCACAGAAAAATAGACAGCAGATTTTTACAATTTCATTTTAAGCATATGATCATATTGTTTTACACTACTTAAAATTAAGAAAAAAGCACTATCCCGTTCTTTAGTGTCCTATAAAATTTTCATAAGATTTTCTCCTTTGGGGAGACACCTGGGTGGCTCAGAGGTTTAGTGCCTGCCTTTGGCCCAGGGCATGATCCTGGAGTCCCAGGATTGAGTCCCACATCGGGCTCCCTGTGTGGAGCCTGCTTCTCCCTCTGCCTATTTCTCTGCCTCTCATGAATAAATAAATAAAATACTAAAAAAGAGAGATTTCCTCCTTTGAAATAGTTTAAATATTTTTAAATGATGTATATTTAAGATTTTCCCCATATTTAACTACATAATCAATTATTAGTTTGATCCATTTTGTATAGCCTCCTCTTTTGGACAATAGAAAATGATTGTCAACAGTATTCCTACAACCAAAATACTAAAGATGAGCTGCTAAAAAAAAAAAAAAAAAGTTTGAATGTGTAAGTAAAAACAAAATGGTACCAGACAGCTCTGTCTGTGACATTAAAAGAATGTTTCAGAGGGGCTCTAGTCTATTCAGACTAGGTCCTTATGCCCAGAAGAGGATAGAATGTCAGAGTTGAGAATACTTTTACAGTACCTTTGAGTTGTGAATAAAATGGAATAGATCCAGTCGGCATTATCCACACAATTCCGTTCAACAGAAAGCTAAATCATGGGAGAGTCCGCCATTGTATTTACAAATTTTGAAAGGTAGGAAGAGTTGGGTTGGAAGGAATAAGGAATAAAGCAAGCTGGAGAGGCACCATAGGATGTGTCTTTGCACAACAAGACTGCTGCTAGTTTTGGGGGAAAGAGCAAAGCACAGAATCAGCATAGTAGAAAGCTAAAAGGAAGGACATTCTCGGTCTTGCCTAGAGGTTTATTATCTTGCTACCCTTGATTTAAGTCATCCATTAAATTACTATTATATCTGCCTTTGGCATTACAGAGGCTTAAGAACATCTTGTCCTTACTCAGTGTATACGTTTTCCAGACTCTTTCATTCCCATCTTGGCACTAAGCATAAAATATTCTGTAATGGGACTCTATCTTGCAAATATCTCAGTGCATTTTCTTCATTCTCACGCACCTGACATTTATTAAATACTGTAGAGGAAATGTCTTTCACTGTCACCACAGAAAGTCAGATGTCAAATGTTCACATTTCTTTTAGGTGGTAACATCCAAGAGATCTACACACTTGGTATTTGAGCAGTAGGCTATAGGCTTCTGTGTGTCTTTGCAATAAGCTCCATGAGGATCAAACTGATGGGGATGCAACTTGATTTCCCCCACCCCATCTCCAAAGTTACAGTCAGCAGGAACACGATAGAGTTTAACTCTTACGGAATATGATTTTATGACTTCTTCATTTGGTTAATGGCTATAAAATTGGTATCTAAAGTAAAGACACGGGATGCAAATGAAAGCTGGGTCTCAGTCAAATTCTTATTTGCTAAAATTCTTATTTTTACAAATAATGCATGTGAGTTACTATTTCATATAATCTATAATCTAAAAATTGATTGGTGCCTTATAGGCTTCAGGCCTCTCTTAGCTCCACCCCTATCTGAATCTTCAAACCCTGAAATTCTGTGCCTGCTCCAGCAGTCAGCAAAGCAAATGAAGCATGGTATTGTCTGTCAGTACTGCAAGCACTGTCATGACGAGGTAGTGAATCCCTTTTCTATAGGGACAACAATATGGGTTTGATTGAGGACCATTGATTATGAAAAGGCAATAATGTGAAGCATTCTAGAATACTGATAGGATAGACTGCTATGTAACTGAGGTGGCAAAGGTCCTTTGAGCTAGGATTTGGAAAATGTATCAGAATATCAACTTTTCTAATTCACTTTCTTTTTAGGTGCCTGTCCAAAGTCATATTATTTGTGAGTTTAGTATATACATAATGTAAGGTGAGTTTCCGAAGTGTAGCATATACATATTTTATGTTCCAACATACCTTAATATTATGGAAACTAGAATTCTGTTTGGTATAGAGACTTTCTCAGCTTCTGAGGAAAATAAGAGAAGGGAAGAGAGAATGATGAGATAATGGTATAGGCACCAAATAAATGGAAATAAAATGAAAAATACATCAGTAGGAGGTACTGTGGGGCTCTAGATACGGTGAGTCCAGAATTCCTTTTCTTTTTCTTTTTTTTTTTTTAATATTTTATTTATTTTATTCGGGAGAGAGAGAGAGAGAGAGGCAGAGACACATGCAGAAGGAGAAGCAGGCTCCATGCAGGAAGCCTGATGTGGGACTTGATCCCGGGTCTCCAAGATCATGCCCTGGGCTGAATGTGGCGCTAAACTGCTGAGCCACCCAAGCTTCCCCAGAATTCCTTTTCTATAGCCAACTACCTTATTCCTCTTCCCCTACACTGGGAATAATATGGATTCTACAACACTCTTAACAACAGCTCAGAGATTTTCATTTAAAACATTTCTAAACCACAAATATTTAATAACACTATACTAGATTCTTTTTTTTTTTTCTTTTGGGGACAAAAAAATGGAGGTTGCCCAGACATGCTACAGATGTGGCTCTGATATTAGTGAAATATGTAATCAGGAAAACATTTGTATATAGAGAAGAAATATATAACAGAGTTTCCTGCATAAAATAGGTCTTGTGGTAAATGATATGGTTTATCATAAAAGAGACAGCTATATCTGCTCCTGTTTCAAGGAAGAGGAAAAGAAAGAAATGTGCTGGTAACCTCTACCTATAAACATGCCTGGAATTCTTTTGTGATTGTCGGAAAGAAAAGGCAAACCCTTAAAAAGATACTGTAGAGAAGCAAAAACATGTGGCCATCTGAGTGTGGGTTGCTTGCTCTCTCCACCAAAGGGCCAATTCCATATGTCCATGGATGTCAGGAATTAGTTCCAGTAGTCTTCAGCTAGAGGGCATTGACATGAGCTAATATATAGGAAGTGCTTTTTGTAGTGGTGCAGTCTTACCAATATGGTCAGCACACAATACAGGGCTTGGAACATTGTTGGTAATTAGTATGTATTTCTTAAATTAATACTTAAAAAATGCTTGGTTCATGTAGTAGAGATATTCAAAATATGCGAGTCCTAGGTTGCAGATGTACAATCATGGAGATGAATAAAGGAAGGGGTGGGTCAAATCTGTAACTGTTAACATATATAGAGTGTGCAAAGAGAAAGTAAAAGGGAAAATTAAGAATTTAGAGTCTAGAGTGGGAATATTGGCTGTACTATGGGATAACAGATACAAATAACAGTAAGATAACCTCTAAAACATAGCATTTACAATATATTGTAAAGAATAGAATACTAAGTGTGTTTAAGTTTACAAGTGAGTTGTCTAGTTGAGAGACATAAAGGAGAGGTAGGGCAGTAGGATCAAGATATACACTTATAAATGTACATTGTGGTATGCAGTCCTGTGATTTTAAATACTCCAAAAACAGTAAAATCATTAATTATGCCGAGTATATGGAAGATCAGAAAATTCTTGTGGGAATAGGCAAAAATAAAATATAGGTCAATTTAATTACAGGAAAGGAGTCTTATTTTCAAGAGGTCAGAAAGTGAAGTTCAGAGGGAAGAGGGCTAAACGTGAGGTTTCAAGAGTAAAATTGAGATTCTTCTCTATAAGCTCAATTAATTAAATTACAGACTGAAAAACTAACAGTGAAGAGATTGAGACAAAAATAGCAAAATCAAACAACAGCAGAGTAATTTTGTAGATAGGTTTAAGGTTATGAAAATAGACACCAGGTCAAGAGAGACTCACTATACTTCCCCATAGATGCAATCTTTAATGATTGCCTAGGACCACTTCTGGGTGCAATTAAAATGTAGTAAAAATATGAAACTATACAAATGTTGAAATGGGAACAAAAATAAAACAAGAATAGCAACGATTCCTTAGGAAAGGGAAAGAGAGGATATAAAAAAATTAGTATGATAACAAGATTTTATCCAAGAATGTTTTTGTAGAGGTAGGAAAAACTACCTCAAATCATAAGCAACCAAGATATTTCAGTATATAATAGATCAAAAACAAGTGATACTATGGGATAAGGAAAATGGATTTAAGGAGATACAGGGAATATATATGTTTAGGTCCCTAAAATGCCTTCATTTCCATCAGTTTTGATTTTCTACATACGGTCATGGTATGCCACTTATATATCTTTTTTAAATTAATTAATTAATTATTTATTTATTTATTTATTATTTATTTATGATAGTCACAGAGAGAGAGAGAGAGAGAGAGAGAGGCAGAGACACAGGCAGAGGGAGAAGCAGGCTCCATGCACCGGGAGCCTGATGTGGGATTCGATCCCGGGTCTCCAGGATCGCGCCCTGGGCCAAAGGCAGGCGCCAAACCGCTGCACCACCCAGGGATGCCGCCACTTATATTAATAGAAAATTCGTTTTATAAAATTCATTAATCACTATATAGTAGCACATATTACTTTGATAGGTAACATAATATAATGGAATGAGCATGGCTTTTGTGCTTTGACATGCCTGGCTTCAATTCCCACATCTGCCATATTTTAGGTATATATGAATGTCTCACTATGTGACTATGGGCCAGTTTAGTTGTTTTGAGGTTATATTTTTTCCACCTAGATAAAGAGAAAAATAAAAATTGCAGTCTTTCACTTTATGAAGAATTAAGAGAAAAATGCTTAAAATAAGTAGTCCAGAATCTATGCAAGGCACTTAATAAATTATTTATTATATAAATTAATTATATAAATTATATATAATTTATTCTTTCTTCTCTTCCAAATTGCACATTTTTCTCTATTTTCTTTCTGAAATTAGTATCTTAGACATGTTAAAGAAACTAGCTGGCCATCAGGGCAAGGAGTAAGTTTTCACGCCTTTGCTTGTGAGAACTTCACTTTTTACAAAGGTTCTTTTGATTGTCACCTCAGTAGAGATCTTACATTGATAACTCCATGGGCAATTGAATTTTAAGTTAATTCTGGATTCCTAATTTTTTCTTAAAATGTCTTTGAAAAGATTGCATTGTGATGCAGCATTGAAATGTAAAGTTACATTGTGTACAGAAGATTACCTGTCACAAGCCAAGTAATTTAAAGACAGAAGAAATTGCCAAATCTCTTAGAATAGAACATAGAATTTTTCAAAGCTAGAAAAGGTTGGAGTGACTGATTAGTGTGTCATAAAAAAATTGTATCACTCAGGTGCCAATCAATGATCTGTCAAAAACTTCCAGGTGACTAACAAGAAAAATGTTTAACTTCCATTGATATATGCTTCAATTGAAGATAAAAAATTGAGTTAACCTAATAGACATTGCAAGGGAAAAAAAAAAAAAAAAACCAGAATTCTTACTGTCAAGCCAAAAGGGGTGAAGAACAGGAGCTACATTAATTATGAAAATCTATAGTCTCCATGTGGCCTTACCTACATGATGCTTTTTTTAAAATTTTTTTTAAAGATTTTATTTATTTATTCATAGAGATGCAGAGAGGGAGTGAGAGGCAGAGAGGCAGAGGGAGAAGCAGGCTCCATGCAGAGAGCCTGACGTGGGACTCCATCCAGGGTCTCCAGGATCACGCCCCGGGCTGCAGGCGGCGCTAAACCGCTGCGCCACCGGGGCTGCCCACATGATGCTTTTAAATTTATTTAAAATTAGATTTATAATACTGTGAGCCAGGCACTTCCAAAATATTGACTCATTTAATTACAGACTAGTTTATTTGATCAAAAATCAACTCATTTAATTCACAAATATTAACCTGATTCTTCTAACAAACTTAAGAGGTAAGAACTCCTATTATATATGTTTTACAAATGAGAATATTGAGGAATAGAAAAATTAAATGAAAGATCACAGAATATGTAAGTGGTAGAGCTGGGATTCAAAGCTCCTTTGTTTATGTTCTTAATCTTTAAGATCTCAAGTCTTTGAGACTTTTTGTATGTAAAGAAACTTTTGTCTCAATATATCATAACAGGCTCTGTTCTAAGCCTTTTTTTATGTATAAATGGATGTAAATCTTACAACAAGCTTAGAAGGTAGATGCAACTCCTCAGAACCACAGAAAGTTGAGGAAAATTTCTAACAGGCTGGGATTTCTGTTGATGTTGCCTGGCTTCAAAGTACACAAAACCAGCTTTATTTAGCCAACAGGCATATGCCTCTAAGTGGTAGGATAATTTCAAGAAAAATTTAAGTAATTTGGGGCACCTGGGTGGCTCAGTCATTTAAGTGTTTGACTCTTGATTTCAGCTCAGGTCATGATCTCAGGGTCATGAGTTTGGGGATATTTCTGTTACAGAAAGTAATGGTGTTCCTAAACTTCTTACCATAGCAAAAATCTTTCCTCCAATTTTCAATAACATTTATTCACATTGCTTTAAGCCCTTACCCCATAGCCTCCTCAAAGTCCATCAAAAATGTTCTAACAATTTCTTTGAATTTCTTCCACTTGCTGTCTGATCTCCCACATTTAAAATTTTTCTTGTAGCAGGACCCCATGTCTAGGTACCAAAATCTGTATTAAGTTTTCATTGTTGCATAGCAAATTATCTGAAGACATAAAACAACAATGGGTACTTTCTATGGGTCAGGAATTTGGGATGGCTTTTCTAGCTAGGGGTCATTCATGAGGTTGCAGTCAAGACATTGGTCAGTGCTACAGCCATCCGAAGGTTTGACTAAGGGTGCAGAATACACTTGAATGCAATCAAGGCCACTCAAGTGGCTGGCAAGTCGTGCTGACTGCCAGTACAGGACCTTAGTTTATTGCCACGTGGTTTCTGCACAACTGTCTGTCTTCATAAAATGGAAACTGGCTTCCCACAGAGCAAGGGATGGAAAAGAGTAAGATGGAAGCTACAATGTCTTTAATAACTTAGTCTCAAAGCCGTACTCTGTTATTTTTGCAATATTCTATTGGTCACAAGGTCACTTCTATTTAGTGTGGGAAAGGACCATGTAGAGACTTGATAATATGAGGCAAGAATTCACATGGGCATTTAGAGAATGGCTCTTATGGAAAAGATAAATACAATAATAAATAGTGATAATGTAATTTATAAATGCTGCAGAAGAGGTTTGTTCAAAGACCTGTAATGATATGGAAGATAGAGTACTTAACTACTGTGACATAAATGAAAGTCAGGAAATTCTCAGAGAAGGTGACATTTGAAATGACTCATTTGAGTAGGAATTCAGTACTGAAAAGGAGACAGAAAGAATATAAATTCAAGGAGAAGGAGGAGCTAGTGTAAGACTTGGTCTCTAAGTTTTAAATATATATTTTTAAAATTGGGAGCCTGGGTGGCTCAGTGGTTTAGCACCGCCTTCAGCCCAGGGCATGATCCTGGAAACCTGGGATCGAGTACCGCATCAGGCTCCCTGTATGGACCTGCTTCTCCCTCTGCCTGTGTCTCTACCTCTCTCTCTCTCTCTCTCTCTCTCTCTGGGATAAGGAAAATATAAATAAATAAATAAATAAAAATTTCAAGATAAATAAATAAATATATTTTTTAAATATTAATAGGGATTAAAATATGATAAAGAAAGACAGGCAAAAGGGGTGAAAATAATAATAACTCTTAAGTGTAAAGTTCTACATATTTTATAAAAAATAACCTTAAGAATTAACATTGCATGTATGGCAAAATTTTTGAATTGCTTTCATGTATTAAAAAGTTGTAGGAAGCACTGATCAAAAAGTCTAAGCAGAATATATAAAATATGCAGAAGAAATTAGCAATTATTTTAAAAATCAGTTACTTATTATAAAAAATGTATACCACGATTTAGAAAACATAGGAAACAGAACTTGTCTATTACCCAAAGAGACATTATTATTTCTGTCCACATTTGTAAAATGTTGATCCCCAAAATAGATTTTATTCTATATATAAATTTTTTTACATTTTTACATAAGGATGTACCAGTGGGAGGGATTGTAGTGTGTTATACTGTTTATGAAGGAAGTAGCATTTGACCTATATAGTCCATTCTGTAGTTGCACTATGATGCATTTAACTATAATTTGGTATCGCAATTTACATATATATTGTGTACATAGTCTCTCCCAACTTTTCAGTGTAAAATGAAGGAAAAAAAAAACCCTCAGTGATGAAACAAATAAAGACTTACATCTAAGATTTAGTTTATAATATCTTGACTTTCCTTCATTAACAGAAAAAAAACCTCCAAATAAGTTTCAAAAAAAATGTTAATTTTAAATCAAAATCCCTAGAAGCAGATCCAGAGACAGTGACCCAGGCCATGTGGTTGTTGAAAGTACTCTCAGGAGAAGAGAGTGAGGAATGCTTAATATTATGATTATAACATGAGAAAAAGAGCTAATCAAAGGAGATAGGCTCAGCTGGAGACTAACTTCAGCCTGAGTCAGTGGGGAGCTCAGGAGGACAGAATGTTCCACTGAACTGGTCCTACATTAAGACAAGGGGCCAGACTTCAGGTGTACTTAAGGTGAGGTGAAATGTAACCCCTAGGGCAAGAGGGCTTTTCTTCCTCTTCATTCTAGTATTTCTGTAGGCCTAGGTAGCTAACCTTGTTTGGTGCTGCAAGATCTCATTTCTAAGGGTTTTGTGTTGTAGTTACTACAAATTTGTTAGTCTTTGGTTACTGAAATTGCTAAATTTCAACTGTAAAACTGAAATTGCTAAATTTAATTGCTAAAACTGTAAAACTGAAATTGCTAAATTTAAACTGTAATACAACTAATGTAAGGACAACCTAGTAGATCTTTTAAGGGCTAAATATTTTCCTACTTACCCCTGTATGTAGTAGCAGCCGTTGGTCACAATGATCAAGATTAGTTATCCCTGCTAGTGTCTGCTGGTGAATTAGAGACCATGTGGACAAATTAATGCAGATTCATGGAAAATGAATTACCATTATGACTTCTGTTAGAGTAGAGGCTTATGGGGGTCAGATAGTGGGCCTAATGGGTTCACAGTGGTCATTTCTCAGTGGTCATTTCCACAATTCCTGAACTTATCATTGGAATGGACATACTTAGATGTTGGCAAAACACTCACATTGGTTTCTTAACCTGAAGAGTAAGAGCTGTTATAATAAGAGAGGCCAAGTGGAAGCTTTTGAAACTCAGACTACTTTCCCAGGTCAACATAAATCAAAACATCCTAGAAGAAATAGCAGAGATTTTAAGTGACATCAAAAACTTGAGTGACATGAAATTGTGGTCTCCATTATATCCCTTTTCAATTCATTGGTCTGACTCCTACAAAACCCACAGGGACCATAATGTATGACAGTAGACTCCTGAATACTTAGTCATATAACAGCCCCAAGTGCTAAATTGAAATAATATGCTCATATATCTATTTATTTGTCAACTATAGACAATCCTTATTAATTTCCTACTATGAAAAGGATAGTGTATCTCACCTACATGATCCTCCCTTCCCCCTCTCAAATGTTTATTATCTTACTGTTTGGGTTTTTCTTTTGGCAACTTCTATGATTTTAAAACATATGTACCCTACTTTGTGTTTAATCAACATTTCCCAGCATCATGCCTCAATTCGATATAAAATGAGAATTATCAAATTTGTGCTTTGGGACATCTTCCTTCTGTTTTTATCTCTTACTCTCTGATAGTTATGCTTTCACTTTTATATTGAAAAGACTTCCAATGTTCATATTCTGCTCTGCAACCCTAACCAAGGCTTTGCACATTGCCTATAGGTTAACATAAGATGTTGAAAACTGATAAACAGAAATTGTTTTATTATGAAACCAGATATGGTTTACAACCAGATCAAGAAGTATACAGTGTTTATTCAATATTTAATGAGCTCCTAGGTATGTCAGGTACTGTTTCAGGCACTGGAGACATAACAGTAAACAGACTAGGCGAAAATCTATGCCTTTAGAATGCTTATATTTTTTTGAATTTTCTACTCACAAGAACCAATGTTACTGTCACTTGCTTACTGGAAGGAAAGTTTCTAACATGAAGGTCTAAGAAATGTTTAAATTACTTCCCATTGATTGCTTAAAATCATGTATTTATGATGGAAATGATGGGTAAATAATTTGGAACTTAGTATGTGACAAGAATTCTGCTCAGTATTTCAAATATATATATATATGTATATATATACATATATATATATATATATTTCTTACAACATCTCCATGAAATAGGTATTAATGCATTCATTAGTCTATAGACAATGAAATGGATATATATATATATATATAAGATTCAATACTTCACAGAAGGGACTACGAATCTGTAATCACTGAAGAGAATCACACTCAAATACATGAAGAGATCCGAGATATAGGAAAATATTTTCAGGAAATATTTTGTTAAGTTACAGCGAGGGAACAAAGACAGACTGTCTTAAAACATGACATGCAGATTATGTGAGCTGAAAGCAATCAAGGCCCAAAAGACTTTGGAAGAAACTTTGACCTTCTCCCCACAAGAATCTAGATAGAGGACCTGCTTCTGTCGAGAGTTATCACTATATAGAAGTACATTATAATATGGGCTACATAGGGTAGACATGAGGAACCTAGCAAGGCCTGTTTGGCCAAAGTCCTCTCTGTCCTATTGTTAGTAAATGGCCCAGCAAACATTTGTTCATCAAACATTTGTTTATCAAATATTTTCTCTTTTTCATCTTCCTATAAATTGTATTCCTTCCCTTTGAAGTCCCAGACCCCTACTCACTTCTCTTTATTTCAGGATGACATAAATACCTCATTTTGCTTGACTGTCTTTGGAATTTCATGTCTGTGTGGATTCTTCATACATACAGAATTAAATTGATTTTTTCTTTTCATGTCAATTTAATTTTTAGTCCAGCTGGAAGAACTTTGACAGAATATTTCTTCCTCCTCAATAAAAGAGAATATGATCTTTTTCAAGTGGCAATGGAGTAATTATAAATGTTTTATATAGTTTAAATAATGATTTAAACTGTAGAACACACACACAAAATATAAATTCCAAAAATTCAAGAGTTATTGGGACTATATTGATTGATTTTTTTTCCTTTGTGGCCTCTTTTCCTGCTGCTTCCTTCCCTGAGCACTTGGATCATGACCATTATTCCAATATCCATGTTGGGACATGAGGTAACCTTGAAGATAAAGGTCACGCACATAGGATGGCTGCATAGGAACAACCACTAAATGACCAAAAACAAAAAACAAAAAACAAAAACAAAAAACAAAAACCCAGCAATATTAGTCCTGGACTCTCTTTCAGGACTTCTTTTATCTGAGAGAAAAATAATATCACATACATTTAGCTAGTATTAATACTGGATTCTATTATTTCTGTTACATGCAGCTAAACCCCGTTCTCCTTGATACATAATATTGCTGTCATTTTGACTCTGTCTCCAAAATCTGACTAAAATGGTCTAAGGTGATATGGCCCCTAGAAGACATGGTCTATTAAATAAGATCTTGATATGGGAAATGAAACGCTATTCTATTTAACAATGACCTTGGGTAGATTTATGGGACAGATAATGTTGATACATTATCCCTTATTAGTTACAATATCTTCCCAGCTGCTAAACTGATCCAACTTAAACTAAGGCATTACCACTTCTTCCTGGTGACCTATTTGAAGTGAAGAGATAATAAAACAATAGTAAGTAAAAGGAAGTCTAAGGAATTTCTGTATGAGTGGAAGTTATCTAATACTTAATGTATTTCATAACATAAGTTCAATTTGACTTTAAATAACTGAATTCTGTAAGAAGTTACACTCAGTAGAAAAATATTTTTTTGGAGGTAACGGAGAAGAAATATATACTATCCAGAACTCATTTTGGGGAGGGATATATGTTACCAACTGACTTAACAATGGGTATTTTGTTAATCATTAGAATACTCTCAGTATTTATGAGACTTTAAATGTTTTCTTCCATCCACATACTGCTCTTATTTTTGACTTTAATAAAAACAAATATATGGATTACTCATCCATGCTATAAAAATATACATTTTACATAATCTGCCCCCTATTTAACAAATTCAAACACACTACTGCAAGACAGATTTGAATGAGAATGATGAGAGCAGATTTTTTGCTGTGATCTTTTTGATAGTGTTGCAATTAAGCTGCCAAAAGCTAAAGAGAAAGAACACATGTGCACACTGTATTTGACTAAAGAATGGCTGCTCAACCAAAGCACATTTAGTACAACAGATTCAAGGAAGCATTTAGCATACCTGACACATAATAGCTAGATGATGGGCAGTGACGTATTCATCACTGGAAGTAGCTGTAATATAGAGCTTTCTCACTTTAACATTGACTTCATTCTTAGACCTTTGTGTCAAAGAGGATGAAAAAATAAACACATCTCAAAATTAATACTATAATAAATACTGCTTTAGAGAAAGTGAAGATTTAAATGTTTTAGTGGCCCCCTCCCTGCCTTTCTTAAGTCTCATGCATTTTGAGGGGTGTGGAAAGACACACATCTGTCTACATGAGGAGACTGAACCTTGGTTGACTCTTCTGGGTTTTTGAAGCATTCACCTTTATTGGCAGGTTAACTGTTTTCTCATGCTTCCATATTAGTAGCTTTGTAGGCACAAAGCCCAACAAAGATTATAAAAAAAGGAAATTTCAATGGAGATGCTAAAAATTTTTACTATATGAGAAGGATGCTTGGTCTATATAGCTCATGTCCTGCAAATTCTCCTTTACTTAAGTCACATTTAAAAAATGAATATCAAACTTTATTTTTAATATTAAACTGATAAAGCAAAATTCATTGTTCTAAAAATTGACAATACAGACAAAAGAGCATGTTTCGATAAGTTTCTATCACTTTTGAAAAGACATGGATAATCTCAGCATGTTGTAGCATCAAGAGATGCTGGTGGAAATGTGAAATGGTGCAGCCACTCTGGAAAACTGTGTGGAGGTTCTTCAAAGAGTTAAAAATAGACCTGCCCTACGACCCAGCAATTGCACTGTTGGGGATTTACCCCAAAGATGCAGATGCAATGAAACGCTGGGACACCTGCACCCCGATATTTCATAGCAGCAATGTCCACAATAGCCAAACTGTGGAAGGAGCCTTGGTGTCCATCGAAAGATGAATGGATAAAGAAGATGTGGTTTATGTATACAATGGAATATTACTCAGCCATTAGAAATGACAAATACCCACCAGTTTGCTTCAACGTGGATGGAACTGGAGGGTATTATGCTGAGTGAAATAAGTCAATCGGAGAAGGACAAACATTATATGTTCTCATTCAGTTGGAGAATATAAATAATAGTGAAAGGGAATAGAAGGGAAGGGAGAAGAAATGGGTAGGAAATATCAGAAGACTCCTAACTCTGGGAAACGAACTAGGGGTGGTGGAAGGGGAGGAGGGCAGGGGGTGGGGGTGAATGGGTGACGGGCACTGAGGGGGGCACTTGACAGGATGAGCACTGGGTGTTATTCTGTATGTTGGCAAATTGAACACCAATAAAAAATAAATTTATTATTTATTAAAAAAAAGAGATGCTTAGGGCTTATCTTAAAGAAACAGAGTAATTGCAGGCTTTGAATTACTTAAACCACTCAGCTGAATTTAACTGAGATAGTATACTCCCATGTACTCAGGACTAATTCCTAAAATTTCTCCCCAAAACAAGTTTAAATAGCCTATCAATTAAAATTTTTGCCAGTGTCTTTCAGAACACAGCAGAATTCCTTAGTCTGGTTTTACCAGTTTTTCTTATTGGTTTCTTAGCTCTGTCATAGCTCTAGTAATACAGAAATTTTATCTATACATTGGAAAGTAACTTGCCTTAGCTCTCTTTTAAAAATTTTTCACTAAAAAAAAAATTTTACTAGATAATAAATAAGAACAGGTAAAGATGCTCAATGTCATCAACCAGTTACCATAAATTTTCTGGCAAATGTAGAGCCAGGGGAGGTGGCTTACTTATTTGTTTGTTTGTTCATTCATTCATTGATTTATTCTTTCACATATGCACTCCTTTATTCATTCATTTACTCCCCACTTTGCTATGCAAAGGATTTGAAGTGATTCTCAAGAATATAAATCAAAAGTAGAAGTACTATAAAAATAAGAAAATTTAAAAACTAGAATTAGAAAGTAAAGATGAGATATAGCAGGGTTGGAGGAGGAAGCAAGGAAAACTATTATGATAGAATTTTAGGTATGTCTCTGCCAAGGCAAAAAAAAACAAAACAAAAAACCCACAACCAAAAAACAAACCCAGAATCAATTATATGATTTGCATTGTCTTCAAAAGGAGAATGCCAGTAGAAGCAAAATGTTCTCCTGTCTTAAGAACTGAAAATAAATTCTCTTTGGGAATACTACCATGAGAGGTACCAAGTGATGTAATTCATTACAAAGTTAAATACAATTGAGCAGTAAGTAGAATTGTCTGTTTCACACAGCACGCTCTAACACTATCCCTCAAGTTAAGCTGAGGGCATAACAAGAAATAACTATAAGAAAAAAAAAATCTGAGAATGGCCAGGAATATGTGGTTTTGGGTTACTGCTTTCTGATATTTTCAGTGTATTAGTTAAGATGCTTTGGTTTAAATCATTGGAAACCAAGATAGTGTAGAGTGACTAACTAAAAATATATAACAAACTGGAAGTAGGGAGTGATGATGGATTTCTGGGCATTCCCTGGACAAGCCAGAACTTTTCCATACCCTGAGACTTGACACATGCTTTTCTATTTGTCTGAAAAAATCTTACTTTCCCAATTAATTAGCCAAACTCCTAACTGGTGTTGTACAGTGTAGTGGTTTAGAATCCTGGGTTCTCAAACAAATAAACCTAGGCTTGAGTCCTAATCCTGTAACTCATTTGCTTGTGACCTCTTATAAGTAACTTTGCTGAGTCTCTGTTTTCTCATCCAACAAAACAAACAAACAAAACATTTTTCCAAGTTCTTGGTCCATAGTAAGGCTCAATAAATTGTGGTTACTAGTAATAAATGAAAAAGCTTATGACAAATTTTATGAAATATTTGGAAAATAAAACATCTTACAGAAAAATGGGAATAAAATCAATCTATTACAAAAGTCTGTCTTGAGTAAAACTTAGTCTTTTAAATTTTTTGTATTTTTCTGGATGACGTGCCATTGCTCACCTTGTTTTGTCAGTTTTTGATTGACTCCATTTGAATAAATATGTTCAATACCTTATTTTAGAAATGTGTCAGCAAAGTAATTAAAATGCATAGGTTGTTTTGTTTAAAAAATATGATCTTAAAATGTAAAGGTCTTGAGTTTGAAATACTTAAAAACTCTTAAGGCAACTTTGTTGTGAGAGGCATTGGGAAATAGAAATGTGATGGTTAATTTTCTGTGTCAATTTGACTGGACCGCAGGGCAAGCAGACACTTAGCCAAACATTGTAAGTATTTTTGTGAAAGTGTTTTTGGAAAAAATTAACATTTCCATTGGTAGATTGAATAGAGCAGATTGCCCTTCATAATGTGGATTGGCCTCATGTAATCAGCTGAAGGTCTGTACAGAAATAAAAGATTGAGCCTCCCTTGAGTCAAAGAGTTTTTTTTTCTCCCTCATGGCCTTTGAACTGGGACATCAATTTTTTTCTTGCCTTCAGACTTGGACTTGGCTTTTCCTGGGGCTCTAGAGGCTTTTGGATTGGAAATATACCATAAGCTCTTCTGGGTCTCCAACTTGACAACTTACACTGTAGACCTTGGGACTTGCCAGGTTCCATAATCACATAAGTCAATTCCTTATAATAATTCGCTTTATATATCATTCTATTGGTTCTGTTTCTCTGAAGAATACTGACTAATATAGGGCACTTCATCCTTTTTCATGTTTAGTTTCAGGATTGTTCTTGGTTGTAGGTGAACTCAAGTATGTGAACTGAAGCAGTCATCATGTATCCTGACTACATTTAATCAGTTTTCACAAAAGTGTAGTTACAACTCCTTTAGGCACAATCTTTCCTCCCAGTATTATCAACTTCTTTTCTGGATTTAGCCTTGAAAATATGCTCATGTTTTCTCCAACCTTCTACATCTTGTCCTGCATGTACTCAGAAACCTAAACAAGGTGGGTGTCTTCTGTCCTGCTGATAAGAGACCAGAAACCTGAATGTTCTATGGCACTATGTGGGTCAAACCTTTTTTTGTCCAGTTCCACTTGTTCTGTGAACCAGTGTAATATTTTTATGGTTAACCCAGAAGCATGTTTGGAGCCTGGCAAGTTATAAGGAAATCTTTCTTGCACCCTCAGTACAGTTTTTAGACCAGCCTTCTTATATCCTTCCCTTCATTATCTATGATTGAGCCATGTTCCTTACTTTTCCCATTGTTTTTTAGCTCTTGTAATTTAGATTTGGTTAATCTTTAGAGTGATCTTTTAATTTTTTTCCTATCAGACCAGTGACTAGAAAAGGTAAAGGCATTTATTTCAAAGAAATCTCTACTAATTAAAGTTAAACTCCTTAATACATCAGGATACTATTACTCTCAGATAATACATTTTGACTTACATTGACCTCTCCCTTGAACTTCAAAAGAATTTATGCTATCCATTTTGACATTATATGGGAATGTATTTTCATATTACTTATTCAAGAGTCTTAAATTATTTTGTTGGGATGAATCATAATTAATGCTTCTCTAGTTCCTGATATAGCAGAGATGATGATAAAATATGACATGCTTAATAAATATGGTATTGCTAGAGTCAAGTAGTTTTTAAAAACTTGCCCTTGGTAGGCTTTTAGGAACAAAAATTATCAGAGATATTTAGAAGGAGTTTTAAATGGAGTTAATCCCTGCTTGGATTATGACCATATATTGCTACAAAATATCTAGAAGAGGTTTTCTGTGTTCACTTATAATGGAGAATAAAATGACCACTATTGGCTACAAAAGATGAGTTATATAAAATAAAGGACCCTGGTATGTTGACCACCCTGATGGGTTTTAACATGGGAAGGAGGGCCTGATGCTAGTTTAAGAGTATGCTGAAAAGAACTAAATTACTCTTAAAAAAAAAAAAAAAGTGGTACAAATTCCCAGATCCCAGAGAGAAAGGATGAAGTGGAGGTTTGAGATAAAGGAAAAGGAAAAATGGAATGATATAAGACTGAAGCAGTCCATTGGGTCATCAGTGAAAAATATCTGCTGTGGCCAAGTTATGAACTAAAGAGATTTTGAATAGAGATATTAACAATTTAATTTGAGCTTCCATGAATGCTGTAATATATACCCCTCCTTGATTACCTCAATCAAAAAAAGTCTTCAAAATATATAAACACTGACAACATTATGTAAATAAAGAAATTGAGGCATAGACTGAGTTTTATGACTTGGCAGAGAAAATATGACATAAGTACTACTCATGTATGCAGTGAAATAGTTCATAATTTAAACTGACAAAGTAGAAGAAGTGCTCAGAAAAAAAGATGTAACCATGGGGACATAAGCCCTCCAAGAAACTGTGGGAATTTTGGAAAGACTTCTGGGCTCCTACATGTAATGGATTGAGCATCTGAGTTAATTTTATTAGATCTCAAGAAGCAAGAATCCTAAATTCAGTGTTATATACATTTAAGAATTATCGGCCCTCTTTCCCTTATCTGTTATTTTTGCTGATGTTTGCTCTTAGAATTCTATTTCAGTGCCTATTATTGCTCCTACAACAGAGAACAAAGACATTATTAAAGTGACGCATATTTGCCTAAAATGAAACACGTAAAAATATTTTCCATGTCATGTGGAAGAAATAGAGCCTATACCTACAGCCATTCATAATTTTTTTTCAACAATTTTATTCAGTGAAGACCATGGAGTTTCATACAATGTCTTGTATTCATATGACAATAACAGAAATACCAGTTAAATCCATTGGAAAGAGTCATCTTAAACCAATAGATTAATTGCTACCTTAAATTATCCCTTGGATTATCTGCAGAGTAATAAAGTTAATAAATTTAGGACACACTACCCCCAGAAATGGCACATTGGCATACTAACTATTTTAAAGTGAAGGAATTTGAGTAATGGCAGGTGCAGGAAGGACTTTGTGACTTTCTCTTGAAGTAGGTCATAAGACCCTTGTGTGAGAAGTACTCTTCCTACTCCCAAAAGAAAGGAGCATCCTTCTCTCTGAAGGTGAAGGGACATCAAGAAGAATCTGAACAGGCCTTGCTAAATTTTCTCCAGTCTACTGCACTTGCTTCACATCCTTTGTCCTATCATATTTCTACACGACTTTCTACTCTTCATCAAGCCTACTATAAAAATGTTCAGGTTTGACCGTTACTTCAGGTCTTTATTTCCTTGAATGCACCCTTGTCACATAAAACTTATATTAAATAAGGTTGTATGCTTTTCTCTTGTTAATCTGTCTTTTATTACAGAGACTCAGCCAAGAATTTAGAAAGGTAAAAGAAAAATAGATTTTTTTCTCCCCTACAAAATGCATTAGGTCAAGTTTTAACAACTTCCATAGAAAATAAAGCATATGTTTATAAATTCTATTAAATATGATCTTTTATTTTTAAATTTTGTTAATAAATTAGAATGCTTATATCAGAAATATCAAAGAAAGGAGAATTTACAGTCATAAAACTTGCTCTTTGATATTAATAATAGATTTATACTGTATGGATGATTGGTTGAAAAAAATCAATCTGCTGGTAAATGTGTAAAACAATGAAACTTTCTTTACTCTTTCTCATATTATAAAGGTGGAGGGTAGCAGAGTATGCCTCCCCCAAATATACCTTTTGGGGATAAGGATTATTTTGGGCTGATTGTTTTGAGAAACAGCAAATACTTAAGCAGTTCTGGAAACAGAGTGGAAGTTACCGTATGGAAAATTTACAACTATAAAGGAAAGCTCCATTTGTAATGGTGTCTCCTTGTCCATCCAGGAAAAAGGTGCAGGAAGAGACCCTTATTAATGGAGAAGGCTACAATTGAAATTTGCACAACAAATCTTACCCTTGATTACCATGCTTTCCCTGGTCACCTCCCTCACCACTACACACAACCTTTCTTCTTTTGTCTTTAGTTAAAGATGGTATTTTGGCTGGAGTTCTAAATCACTTCTCTGAAATACTCATTTTTCCCTTGGTATCTCCCATGTATACTATGAGGTATACACGTTAGTCAACTTTGGTTTTTCCCTTTTAATCTGTCTTTTGTTACAGGATTTTCAGTCAAGAACTCAGAAGGTTAGAGGGAAATTATTTTCGCTTCCCTACAATCTGGTAGTTCTATTTTCAATGTTTTTAGGTACCTCCATACTGTTTTCCATAGCAGCTGCACCATTTTGCATTCCCACCAACAGTGTTCAGAGGTTCCAATTTCTTTAAAACCCTGCTAACACTTGTTACCCTCTTTTTTTTTTTTTTTGGTAATAGCCATCCACCAGTGTGATTTTGATTTGTGATTGTGATCTCATTGTGATTTTGATTTGCATTTCTCTAATGACTGAAAATGTTGAACATCTTTTCATATACCCATTGGCCATTTGCATATTTTATTTGAAGAAATGTCTGTCCAAGTCCTTTCCCATTTTTAAATCAGTTTATTGGTCTTTCAGTTGTTTTTTGTTTCTTATTTCATTTTACTTTTGAATTATAGCAATTTAGTGTCACATTTTAAATAAGAAGCTGTATCTTCCACAAGAAAGGCATATGGTGCTTTTGATTTGTTTTAAAACCAAGACATTAATTTTTAGTTTCTATTTTCACAATGAAGTTAATTGTCTCTATGACTTAAAATGGCAGTTCATTCTAGCATTAAACTAACCCAAATTACACTTTGTTTAAAAAAAATGCTTTCTTGTTTTCTCCAGCCTTATTGGTACTCTTTTTGAAGATTTTGCATGGCAAGGATAATGCTATATATTTATCAAATCTCCTTTCATTTTCATCTTTCAGGGCACACAGGAATACAACATTTCCCAAGCTCCCTTGCAATTAAATTGGGGCCAAATGGCTGGGTCCTAAACTAAGTTGCCAGAGTATGTATTACCCAAGCCTGGAAACAATATGTTACAGAGATAGCTATAAGGGGGAAGAAGTGTGGCTAACTCACATTGGCCTTGATATGAGCAAGAAATAATCTTTATTAGATTAAAATTTTAAGATTTCAGGTTTATTTTTATTTCTTTTTACAAAGTGTAGCCCAGCTTTTGATGACTCTCAGCAAACATTGTATATTAAGCCTGTATAAAATTTGATACAGAAAGGATTTTTTTAAGAATTTAAAAATATATAGACATTTTACAACATAAATCAACAATTTCCACAGTAGTGTTATACAAAAAAAAATTGATATTTTGCCAAATAACTGATGATGAATTAATGTCAGGAAAGAAACCAATTGTTTGTGGGATACGAAACTGCAGACTGGAGAAGTCTAAATATATTTAAGAACATTGAATAAACCAACATTAGCTGTAATTATATTTAATTATATGGTAACAGTTTTTAGGTTAACAAATTTGAGAAAATAAATCTTTGGCAGTTGGAGCATTTTATCTTCTTAAAAAACTTTTTAAACTAGTAGATGAAAAGAATAATACTGTTATGCTGGCCAATTTAACTCAAAGTGCTAAAGAGACCAAGGCAGGAGTCTGAGGAATACCCATAAACCTAATAAAACTAAATGAATAGATCTTCAGTGAAATTCCTGGTAACCACATCAGTGACATTTTGTAATTTTCTTTTTCATAAAGATTATCTGCAGAACCTGTAGACTGAAAAAATTGAAGAAGTACAAGCAATAAGGTAGCCATCAACAACTTCAGTATACAGGTCACTCTGACATATGGAAAAAAGGAACAGTTAGACCACGCAGTTTCCAAGATCAGTGGAGGAGGTACTAGAATGTGTCACCTCAAAGCAGGTTTCTTTAATATAGGATTATTTTAAGTTAAAGGCCTTTGAGAACCAGCAGATGCAGGAAAAAGCTCTAAAAACGGGGTACAAATTTTCCTTCTATAAAGAAAATTTACATTTATAAAGAAAATTTCCATTTGGAGAGATGTCTCCCCTTCCTGTACCAGGAAGTGGAGGACTCTTAGCTCGTCAGTGGAGAAGGCACTGACTTAATTCTGCATTATAAACCTTACTAAACAATCCTTATTTACCATACCTTTCCTGGTCACCTTCCCATAATCTATTTTCCACCTAGGAGCCCCAAACACTTTTTCTTTTATTTAAGTCTAAGATGGCATATAAATCCAAGTTCTAACCATCCTCTGGAGTTACTCATCTCTGGGTGCTCCCATCTGTAATTGCAATGCACAAGCTAATAAAAAAATTTTTTACTCTGTTTTTTTTTTTTTTGTTACGGGGGCTCAGCCAAGAACATAGACAAGTAGATGGAAAAAAATTATCTTTTTCTCCACTACCCTGCCAAATTCACCCCTGTCAATTTGTAGGCATTGTGTTATATATACTATATATACATAATATATGTATGTTATATATATATATATATATATATATATATATATATATATATATATCCACAACATTAATTTTCAATGAACTAGATCAGTGTTTGGTTACATTTTGATTCTGCTATCACTGTTTACATATATCCAGCCTTGATTTTTGGCAGTTCTCTTAGAATAATGTGTACTTTACCATAATCAAAGAGTGCTCAACTATATGACCTATATTCTCACTAAAATGACATCTATAGTTTTTTGAATTAAAAATTTATGAAGAGAAGGCTAACACAATTACACAAAAAATATTTAAGGATCAATATAATATGAGCATTTTTCTCTGAGTTTCCATTCATTAAAAAATTTTAAAAAGAGAAGCAAGTCATTCTCTACTGGGAAATTTATTCTAAGATGAATAAATGAGTGATACATAGAATACACTTGGCATAATAAATTTTGGCTTTGTGATATGGGTATAAGGAGACGTCAGTATCTTAAGTGATGTCACAAATTATAAATCATTAGAATTTAATTACTATATTTTCTTCATAAGTAAATTTTATTAACAGGACACTAGTACTACAACAAATATGAGTCAAGACTTTTTAAAATATACCTCCTCTTTGCTTTTTGCACTTTTCAAATTTTCATCCTTAGTTACTAAGGTTTATATTTTGCATTGTTTTATATTGGGTAACAAGCTAAAGAAGAAACAAATATGATCAATTAAAGCCAAATGTTAACATATTTGCCATGAACTTTCGTTTATGCAAGACAAAAAAGAATAATTAATATTAAGCAGGCTCCAAGAACGGCACAGAGCCTATGTGAGACTCCATCTCAAAACCCTGAGATCATGACCTGAGCCAAAGTCAAGAGTCTAGGCACTTGACCAACTGAGTTACCCAGGTGCCTTGGAACTGGAAAATGTTTTTGAGATCACAAAATTTTTGCTTGGCTATCCCTTCTTAGTTATCTGATTTTCATCTTTTTTGGGGTTGTTAGGTTGAGAGAGTCAACAATGTACCTGGTGATGACTGTTGCCCTTACAACCTATGCAACTACGTTACCAAAAGATGTAGACGTGCTGCAATCCAGGGGGTTTCTGCAAAACCAGGCTGGATAGCCAAAATTATAAACTTTTGCTTTTGCTTAATCTGTACCAGTCAGGCTCTAGATAACTGTCAAACCTCCCTTAATTCCCCCCACCCCAGAATTAACGTCCCCTTTCAAGCTGATGAATACACCAGAGTCATACATAGAGACTGGCAAATAATGGAAGCTTTTAAAATGTTTGTATCTGAAATGATTGAACTTCGTACTTCTAACAAACCTCCTAGAATATTCTATTTAGCATCAGCATTGGTAGAATGTTCACCTCTGCCAGGAAATTGTAAACTCTTTTGGGGTGAGACTTCCATTTTGTTATGGGCCTTATGTAGTCTATCTTGCATGGTTTGTTTATGTTTTTCTCCTTCACTAGATGATGAATTTCTGGAGGACTAAGTTGTGTCACTTTCATCTTTGTGCCTAACACTACTTGATACATAATAAGTGCTCAAAGATTGTTTATTGAATTTGAATGATATATCCCCTGGATAAATCTATTTATAAAATATTCACATTTGGATGGGACTTAATCTATCAAAATGATTTACTTTGAAGATTAAGGTGATCGTGAATTAAGAAGACGTGGAACTCTTTAAGTAGTCCTTCCAACTTCACTAGGGGATTTAATAGGATTAGTACAGTATGGCAACAGGTACAGATGCTGTTTGGTACCTAATTGTTTTCAGATTGTGTTTGCTTTGAGAGGGTCAGGTGCCACATCTTGGGAGCCTATTTTTTTTTTTTTTTTTGGGAGCCTATTTTTAAAAGTGGTGTAAAGAGGCCCTCAACACCATATGTCTTTAAAAGGCCTGTGTTCTTTGTATGCAAATTTTGGCAGTGATCACCTTAGGTTTATACATTCAAAAAAAGAGCGAAGCTAACTACACATTCTAATCAATCGGATAATTGAGGCTTTTGGATTCTCAAAGAAAAATGTTTACTCATTCAATTGGTTGCCTAAAACTGATGTCTGAGTCAGAAAACCTGTCAGCCCAAGGTGGAAGGACAGTGAAGAGAGTTTTAAAAATCACTTTATTTTTATTCTATTTATTCTCCATTTCTTTTATATATATATATATGTGGGTGTATAAATTTATTTATCTTATTCTCCATTTCTAAAAAGTACCGATATTTAGTTCTACAAACATTTTTTTAAATACTCACCTGTTATATTAAATGAGTTAGAATATGTTTTTTTTTTTTTATTTGGAAACTTTGTTTTCAAAAGATTTAATCTGTACCAATATCTGTGAAGTCTTTCTTAATTTCCCTTCAGAATTGACCATTGCAGGTACTGGGTGGGGGGGGAGGGGAGGCTGAATTTGATCATTGATTTACTTGACAATTCTATTAAGATAACAATTTGACATCATTTTAACTTTCAAAATTAACCCTTAAAAGTCGAGAGGATCTAGGCTGAAATCTTGCCATTCATTGTCTCTGTCATCCAGTATCCTAAGGATCAAGAAAAGCCCAGCATGGGACGGTCTCTTCAACTGATTGGTCTGAAACTCAAAGAAATGGAGGATTTTGGTGTGTGAGCAGGTTAGGGTACCTGCAGTTTTCTTGGGGGCCCTAACAGTTATAATTTAAAGAAAGTTCCTTTAAATAGCATTAAATATGGATTCCTATGGGTATATGCCAACGCTGTCTTTGAAAAGGAGCTTCTCTTATATTAAAGTGAGATCTCACTCTACTTTGCTGATGCATATGGCAAACTCAGTTTTACATCCAAACTGAGACAATTGGAGAGCAAAGGGCACACGACACACTGTTAATAAACACACAGGGAATGCAACCGTAAACCAGTCAGGGCATCTATGATCACCACAGGAACAGAAATTATTATATTGTACTTGGTTCTATCATTGTAGGACTTAGATGATGATGATGATGATGATGATGATGATGATCATGATCATGATGATAGTATGATGGTAATTTCTTCTTCCTGTCTAGAGTCCAGACTGCATATCAGATTGAGAGTTTCTCAAAGAAAGAAACTATATTTCATTTTGGAGAAATAGCAGAATAGTCTGTTTTATCTATTCCATATACACTTGTTAGACAGGAATAAAGGAGAAATATAGTCTTTCCATTTCCTTTTCACTTCTGTCTCTTCCTCAAACTCACTTTCTCCGTGCCCCAGACTTTTGAGAAGAAGAATGCCTTATAGCTCAGTCAGCCTCAAGTCTCTGTCAGAGCTACACAACCTAAAATTGCTGAGGTTTAGGAGTAGGTGCTGGAAGAAACTGCGAAGGCCTGATGATCACTGAAACAGGAAATGGCAGAAAGAAACTCAGAGAAGAGTATGGCCAAATAGGGAAAGAACAAGCAAGAAGAAAGTCAGGGGTTTTGTGAAATTTTGCAAATAGGAATGATTTAAGAGATGTAACTACTCGCTAAAGTGAAACCTAGGAGGAGTTTGGGAAGTTTTACTGTCTAATGTGGAAAGCAATTCTAGTACATTTTAAAGTGAACCGCAATAAAGGCTGGCAATATCCTCGATGTTTCATGGAGCTGGACTTCTGTATGCTGTGAATGTAATAAGATACCCTAGTTTTATATGTGCTGTACCTATTAAGCGTGTATCAAATAGCAGGCACTCTATTTGGAGAGGTAATGTTGAATAAGGCGTGTGTAGCAGATGATGCTTACAGAGCGAATGAGCAATGGATGCATGAATGAATGACCACATTTGGAAGACCAGAAAGTTTTTCTCCTGTAAGCAATTTAAGGGCGAGTTGCCTACGTCATGGCCCTTTACTCCTAGATATTTTAATGTCTATTCTGTTAAAATAGAAAAACACAATAATTTTTTTATTCATTCTCTTGATTGTGTGGGATTTGAGAGAGGGTGAGGGGAGATTCGGAATCAGGCCATTGCTATTGTTTTCCTGAGAGCTGTTTATTAATCATGTTTTTCCTCCCGCTGATCTGACCCCTGCTGATTACTGCAAAGCTGTACACTGAGCACACACCTGTGAGCTTCCTCCTTCCTGCTCCCATAGTCATAATGTGCAAGACTGTACACCCTCATGTTCACCGTATTCTTGCGGATACACTACTTGCAAGGGAGCACTATGAAAAGAGTTTGCAAAACATTTTTCTAGAACAGCTTCAACAGTGACACTGTTTCAAGTCCTTCTAGCAGACATCTAGTCTCATTTAGCTCTTGCATCAAGGGATTACCATTGTATTCACTTCCTTACACCTGCCACTACCTCCCTTTGGCACCCCTCTTGTTTACCACTTTTTAGTTTCACAGGGAAGATCACTGTGTCAATGGGAATTCTCCTTTCACTTCCTTCTTCTCCTACTTGGGTCACTAGGATCTTGTGTGAGTTTTGTCCCCTCTACATCACTCATGAATTAATTTCAATCATATTTTTTATGTAGTGATTGTATTGTTACATTAGATTTTATTTATTTCTACTTTCCAGATCCTGTTGCTTTCTCCTCTCACTTTATTGTTCATTTCAGCTCTAATTTTGACTCATTCTCTTTAATTCTCCTTTTTTATGCTTACTTCAGTCTTCAAGAATAATGCTTAATATTAATATTCTTGGGTCCACCAATATATGGTTTGCTGGATCTTCTCAGAAGTTTGTCTGAATTTTAGTAGATTCTGTTGGTGGTTCAGGAAACAGTAGGATGTCTGGACAGATTTAAATTGGTGTGAGCTTCCAAAGGCACCTAAAGGGAGAAATTGCAGCCTCATTACTGACAGATCAGATATAAGTGGCAAAACTGCATTTTTTTCTTTTTCTTTTTTTTAATTTGACCCATACTGTGATTTAAATGATTTTTAATTAGTTACCAGAATTTTACATAGAAATTTTGGCTTCTCTTTGAAATAAGGATAGTTCTCTATAAATATGGATTTGTAAGGCAACAGTCTGATGTAGCTAAGTAGCTGCTGATCTTGTCAGATGGGTATATGATTTGGAGTTTACCAAGTCCCCACCTCACCCATTTCAATCGTTTATATTTCTTGTCTGACTCCTGTAGGAGTTTCTGGCATTTATATGAAAGGCTTGAAAGCAGCCTGTTTCAGGAGGTGGAGAACGGAACATGTCAAGGTGATAATTGCCCTCAAAGGACACATAGAACCTCGCGTGGCTCTTTCACTTTGTTCCCTGCCGTGTGGTGATATTTTACTGAAAAAAATGACTGATTGACTGATTGAATTTCTCAAGAATCATCATGATACCTTAATTTTGTAAACCTCTGAAAACTCAGCAATGCTAGTGTGAAATTTGCAATCCTTTCACTCCTATGGCCTAGTGCTTGTGGCAGAGGGGGTAGTTCTCTCACTTAGGCACAGTTCACACAAGAGGCCAGGGCCAAGGGCACACTAGGCCATACATTTTTTTACTCAACTGGCAATGGTTCCCATCTTCTCACTGCTATTGGATTGGCCATTTCCAAAGAGTGGAGCTGCTAGAGGTTAGGAAGAAACATAGAGGCCATGGTGATTGTTCAAAATTATAAATGAATTCATGTCATGATCTTGATAATACCATTCTTTGGATTTCTATTGCAGTTGAGTAATATCTAAACTCCTTATAAGGAGTGCTCCTCACTCTCCCACATTGCAGCTCCAGTATAATCTTTATTACTCTATCACATTTGTTTTACTTCACACACACCTATGGATCTCCTTCAGGACTTGGACATCTGTATGAAGGACTTGGAATATTAAAGGCACCTCATTTCAGACCATTTCAAGGTAGTAGTTTGCCCTGAAAGGACATAGAAATCAGATTATGTCCTTCAGGTTTTTCCTGCATATCAGTCTCTTTGTTGCCCAGGAGAATGGCATTTTACTGACCGTCTGCTTTGTCTTAGCTCATCTCTTAACTTGTTCTTTTCTCATCTTTTAGGTCTCAGCTTAAATGAGTTATCTTCTAAAAGGTAGAAAATATATACCTTTTAGAAGATAACACAGAAAAGATAATCTTTGATTATCAAAGACTATCTTGTTCAAAATAAGCTCCCTCATGTACTCTTCATTACTCTCCTTTTATGTTAGCATTCATTACAATCTAGCAGTATTTTTAAATTTTATTTATATATTTTTATTGCTCATCTCTCTACCTCAGACATGTATATGAACTGTATGACCATGGAAAACTTGTGTGTCTTTTTACTGATATATTTCCAGCACCAACCAATGTCTGGCTCAAAGATAATAGAATAAATAAATGTGTACCATACGTTGACTCTCTTTTATTACTTTGATATTTCTGCCTCCAGTGTCTACAACCAAATTATACTACTAAAGCATACTATATTATTTTCATTACATATGTAAACTAAACTGAGAGTACCAGAAGTGTTGAAGAGTACAATTTACCCTAATGAAATATTTATTTAATTTTCTTTAAATATGAATCATCAGTGATATTCCTATTCTAATAATCTTCTTCCATTATTCCTTTTGAAGGTGTTAAGTTTGATAACGTGGGTAAACTTTGTGGAAAAGATTGTGTCAAGGCAATTTAATTGAAGTATGTTTATTTGAGAAGTGTGATTACTGTCTTACTGAATAATATGATTATCAAGTTTTTTTTAGGTCTTAATATATATCAAGTAGGTTTTAATATATAACAAATTACTTCTCAAAGGACACTGAGATTACAATAGCCAGTGAAATGTTATCACTGGCATTTTTTATTCTATAATTCTCAAACATCAAATTTCTTATTTTTTTTCTCAAAGATTTTATTTATTTATTTGAGAGAGAGAGTGTGAGAGCAAGAGAGTACAAGCTGGGGGAAGGGACAGAGGGAGAGGGGGAAGGAGACTTCCCACTGAGTCTGATGAAGGTCTCCATTACAGGACCCTGAGATCATGACCTGAGCCGAAGGCAGCCACTTAACTGACTGAGCCACCCAGATGCCCCTCAGATTTATTTTCTTAAAAAAACCTAGCCAGTTTGACTTTTAGAAAATGTAATAGTTCTTGGAACTCTCACCTTTACATTTCTCTAAGTATTGAATCTGAGACTATTCAACCTTCTCTGTGAGTGTAGGCCTGCTCTGTATTTAAGTATAGCCAGAGCCAAAGACAAGAGAAAGTTAGAAATCTATGCCAGTGTATATCCACTCGGTACTGAGTTAGCTATTGCTATTTCCAATATAACCTGAGATCCGCAACTGTAGAGGTGAGATTTGCGGCCCTAAGTTCAGGGAACCTAACATACACCATCAAGCAGGCCCCTTCTTGTTTGTCTTCTGCCTTTTTATACCCTTTGTCCATTGCCTTCCCCATTTCTGTTCTAGATTTTTGTTTTCACTCCAATTTATATTAATTTTCAACTTATTCTATACCCATTTAGACATGCAGCCAGGTTATAAGAAAGATTGGTTTTCTACCTTGGTCCTCGTTTGTTTTGCTTCACATGTGTTTAGTCACTACATACGCATTGAATTTCTCTTACAAATAACCCATAATGAAAAATACTAGATGTCATTACATTTATATAATTCACTTTGAATTTTGAGTCTCATTTAGAAATAGAGCATTGATATTTTCAAGTGTCCTTATTTTGATTATGGTTCTCTCAGTGGTTTATACCACAGTCATCTCACCTCTTACCAACTTAGCCCTCTTGGTTCTAATTTTCTCAGGTCTGCAGAAATGTCAGTACTGTCCTTATTTTTACTCACAGCATTGTCCAATACAAGTTCCATAGGGGATCTCATCTAAAATCAGACCAACACCAGTGGTTTCTTATCTCAAACTATCTACCTTCACTTTATTACTGGTTACTTTTGATTTCTAGTTTTAGCAAATCTCTATTCCCTATGATAGTGCTAACTATCAAGCTGAGAGGGTTATTTCTGTGATTAAAATTTCATGGTTTCTTACATCTAAAGTCTTTGCTAGGGAGAACACTGAATATCCTCTGGAGGAAACAAAAATACAGCATAACATTTTTTGTTGCTGCAGAAATTTACCATTATAAATTCAAAGGAATGCCCTTTCATTAGCTCTCTCCAGGAGAAATAGAGTAATGATAATAAGCTACAGAGCAAGAATCTGGTTTGACAATTTATATTTATAATAATAAAATAATATATTTGATATGTACAGGATATTTCTTTTCATCCAGATTTTTATTTTCAAAACCAAAGAGAAAATGCAAAAAATCAGACAATTAAAACAAGAATATACTATATGGTGTATTGATTGTGCTAATAGGATCATGTTCCTCAGTATGGTTTTTTTAAAACCATTTTTTAATACGCCAGAGATTTTTTTATGTAATTAAGAATGGGGGGGCATTTTTAATTGAATCACGAATTAACCACATCAACTCAAAGCAAAACATTTCTTAAAATCCTGTTATGTGCCTAGCTTTATGTTATGTACTATGAGGGAATACATGGCCTTAGTTGCTGCAAATTTTATAATTTTGATGAGGAAATGAGTAGGAAGAGAAATGCAATATATATGTTATCAAATTCTGGTTTTATAGCATAAAAGCTGAGAGAGTAAAAAATATCTGCATGTTAGAATCTTAAGATGACACTAATTGAGGGGTGTGGAATTTTGATTGCCCTTAAACTGGGTGTAGGAATTAAATTCATGGATGGGTCAGGAGGAAAGAGGTTGGTTTCTACAAAAGGATGTGTAATCTTCCTGTAGGGCAGTAAATTTTTGTCTAACCCCCAAATTTCATTAGACTAATTCTCCAAAATATGTATACTAGTTTCTTTAGAACACAGGATTTCTAGGTTTCTAGCTGTTCACAGAGATGGATGGGCCTACTGAGATGGTTTACACCAAGTGAATTAGAACAAGTTCAGTGTTGTTCAGTTTGCCACATGTGTTTAGAGACAGCTATCACTCTGGAAGTTTTTAGATTTTATTTGAATAATAGGAGGTTAACTGATAAGGTCACTTTGTGATTCAGAATAGAAAAACAAAATGTTCTGAGCTGGATAATAAAATACAGTTGGACATGTGACCGTGATTGTTCTGTTACTGGAATTCGAAATGTATTTTTATGTTGGAGAAAAACAACAAAATAATTTGGTGAAATATGTCACAGATAAGAACATGTGAAAAAAAAGAACTAACATGTGATACTGATACTGCATATAATAGGCATCAGATTTTAAGTAGCTGCAATTTTTGGTATTGAGTGGAAATATTAAAGATTCTGTAACTTCAGGGTAGTTAGAAAAAATGGTTTCAGACTTTACTGAGCTTGGAATTTGTCCTCTTTTACAAAATTCAGGAGCTATAGATCCTTTCCAGTGTTAGCGTGCAGATGCAAAATAAATGGAAAAACAGAAACGGAGAAATACAACGAGAATGTTACTATAGAGAAAGAGACACAGAGACAGAGAGAAACTGAAGGAGAATAAGAGCAAGGCACAGAGACTAGATAATGAATAGAATATGGGTTATCAGCTACTTCCTTTAACCTAATACTCAGTATTGTAACTGAATTGTGTCTCTCCAAAATTCTTATGCTGAAGACCTCATTTTCAATATGCCTAGAGGTATGGCCTTTAAGGAAGTAATTAAGGTTAAAGTGAGGTCAAAGCATGGGGCCATCATCCAAGGACACTGTTGTCCTTATAAGAGATACCAGAAATCTCTCTCTCTCTCTCTCATTGTATGCACAAAGGCTGTGTAGGGATACCCTGTGAAGGTGGACATCCATCTTCAAGCCAGGAAGAGGCCTAACCAGAAATCAACTCTGCTAGCACCTTAATCTTAGACTCCTGGCCTCAAGAACTGTGAGAAAATAATGTTTGTTGTTTAAGCCACCCAATCCACTATGTTTTATTACGGCAACCAGAGCAGACCAATACACTCAGTGTGCCAGTAGAGAAGCAGTATGCTTGGCAAAACTGGGAGTAGTGTTCATAATGGAAACAATACTTACGAGAGGCACAAAGGGGGCAAACAATAGTTAGGAAGAGAGGATGAGGCATAGCCTAGAGATTGACAGTTGGATCCCTTTTTTGTTCTCTGTATGATCCTCAGCAGGTATATCTCAGAGTTTCAATATGGGAAGCAAAGCACAGAAGCAGCTGGAGGCACCTCCTCTATTACATTTGTGTATACTTTTGCTTATGCCTACTAGATGAGCATAAAATTTGAATACAAAACATCATCATTTTTGCCTCTCTTCCCAAAATTAAACCCCAAACCAAAAACTCTGCATGAAAATGCACACAAAATTTTGAATTCTAGGTTACTCAGTCTACTCTGAGTCATGGGGCTAAGAAACACAGAGAACAAACTACTAATCTGAGATCTGGACTGCACCAGCATCTAGCTGGGGTGGGGCCCTGGCAGCATTGGGGCCAGTAGTCAGACTTATTAACTTCCAAGCGTTGATATACCTAAAAAAATCTTGTGTGTTTCCCTTAATGTGATACCATCATTGCATTAGACAGATCAGTATGACTGAGCCTTGGAAGAATTTTAAAATTACAAACATATTATTAGTAAAAAGTTACCCCAATATATATTAATATACGTTGAAGTGGAGGAAAGCTCTGCCTCCGTTTGACTAAGTCTTCTCTATGCCCCAGTCTTGGTCAGTTACACCCATGTAATCCAGTTGCCCAATGTAATGCTCATAGATTGCTTTCAGGATCTTTTCATGTAGTTTTGGGCAGTGGCTCATTCAGATATGTCCCATGTATTCTAACATGGGGACTTTGAGGACCCTGCGGCGTACCATACTTATATGTCTAGGGTGAGTCTCTATTGGCAAAGTTACATCAAAACGAGTTCCACCAAAAAATAAACAAATAAATAAATAAAAATTAAAAAAAAAAAAAAAACCAAGTTCCACCTGGAGCAAGAGCCACAGCAGCAACTTCTAATCTTGTACTTTTTAGAATGTCAAAAAAATTCTGAAAGATGAAGACTGGGAAACAGGAGAAAGGCAGAACAGGGAGGGTGAAGGGAAGTGAAGGGCAATCTGGACTAAGTGGATGAACAGCCCTATCTACCCATACCCAATCTATTGTCCTTCAAAAGACAATGGACCAGTGGTCAGCAAGAGCTCAATTTTGTACAGCTTTTTGCATTCAGGGAGATCCCCACATAGTAGCACGTCACAACTATAGAAACGAGCTGAGTCATCTGTTGTTAATATTGGTGTGTGCCTAAGCCAAACTAAACAACAAATACAAAGTTAAAAAAAAAAAAAAACCCAATCAGTACTTCTTCCTGTACTCCTTACCTTCTTACACCAAAGAAAGAAAGAAACAAACAAACTCTTTTCCTCAAATAGCCAAACCACATTCTCTGCTATAAGGAGAAATGAGGTAAGCATACTTGTTTTTATGTGACTTTGAGGTGATACCATACTTGAGTTGGCTCCAATTTTGCTAGCATAATGGATATGTATTAGGTCATACATCAGCTCAGGAAGATCTTGAGCTGCAACCCCAACTAAAAATAATTACAATGACTTTCCCTAAATCCAATTCTATAGCAAATCTAATCTTTATCCCTTCTATCCTCAGACATTGCCCAGAGATCAAAGTGAGTCCATGGTAGTTGGAATATATCAGAAAGCATCAAAGCAGCGTTATAGCATAGACAGACATCACTCCCTGCTGGGTGGCACTCAGTTTAGAGGTGACTGTGCTCCAAGGGAAGGTCTCTCACCAGTAGTGAGCTCAACCATGGTGATGGTTAATGCTCCCACTGGTGGAACTGGATAAGATCAGCTTTCCCCCAGCTGCCAGGTCCTTGAATAAAACGCTCCCTCAGAATGATCCTTTGCTTGAAAATCCTTCGTTCCTGTTCCTATGATTCACTCATGCCAGGCCTTCTCATCCTGACTCAGCTCCCCACAACCCAGTCCATAGAAACCTGTTCTAACAGGTTGAAGTGGAAGAAAGCTCTGCCTCAGTTTGACTAAGTCTTCTCTATGCCTCAATGAGCAGAGGCCTTTGAAACAAACAAACAAAAAAAGCCAGGAAGAAACTCTTATCTCCCTCTGTCATATTTCTCCCTGAGAAATGGATCATGGGAAATCTAGCTGCTTTCACTGTGGAAAGCAGCTGAAGAGAGACAGGGAAAAAAGCTCCACGGAGGAAAAAAGAAAAAGCAACAACATTGGTAAATATCTAAAAATAGTATCCTGCTCTGCTTGTTATGCCACTAGCTGTATACATGTATGCATATAAACTACTCTAAGTTGCCCACTTTCTCATGCCTTAAGAAGGAATTTAGGGAACCAGTGACCAATAGGAATAAATTAAGACCTAAATCATGGAGAAAGAAGTAATATCATTAGATCAGTACTTATCAGTAGGAATGACACTGCTCCCAGGGAGGTGTTTCTAGGTGTCATAATTCTGTTTCATTTAATGGAAAAGGACCAGAGATGCTAGATGTCCTGTGTTATTCAGGGCAACCTTCCGAAAGAAAGCATTGTCTAGCATCCTGCATGGCTTTTAACTGATCCACACAGAACATCCAAATAGATGAGTATCTACTCATAATGACCTAAACCTAAATTTACCTCTGTTTTACATGTAAGCACAAAGTATTTTTTGTATAGTGCTGAAATATATTTAATTTTTCAGGAATAGTGCTATTGAGCGAAGATTATACTTTACTTTGGAAATTTACCAAGAGTTATTAACTGCTGGAAAAAATTGTGCCTCCAATGATACATGCTGCCAGTTGGCTTTAGGTCTAAGTCCAAGCATCTAACTACATTACATATTACAGTCATGCTCAAATAATTTTATATTTAAATATCAATTGCTTTATTACAAATAATGTTCCTTCCATGTGTTCTTTTATATTGTAGTAAATGCCTTGTATACATAGGGCAGCATTGGGAAAGATGAGGCACAAGCTGCCATTTGTATACTCCCAGGAGAGTTACACTTACAGTGCTTCATTCTCCCAGCAACAATATGTAACAACCGTATAAAGTATTGTCAACCAGGGAAGTTCACTTAAGTCATGTTGTCCAAGGTTTTAATTAGGGGGAAGTCACGTAATTATGGGGGGCCCATATGGCTGGCCTTACTTAGTTTCCAATTCTTCCAAGGTCACATTGATCTTGGGGCCAAAACCATTTGTTATGGCCCCAAGCCCCAGGTAAACAAAGGCACTCTTTTCAGGCAAGATATTTTGAGAGCTTAGAGATTATCTTTCAGGAGCTCATCAAGGACCAAAACTTGTTTGAAATGAGCAGGGTTTGGACAACTTAGGCCTGTTGAGTTAATCCTCCATATTATGCTATGAGTTTTACTTCAGAACATGAAAGTAAGTGTTATAAAACTTTTGCTTAAAAAAAAAAAAAAAAACATTAGATCTGCTCGGGCTTAGAATCACTGTATTGAACATAGAGATTGAGAGACAACAGAATATAATATTTCACTCTGACTGCCATTTCCATCTGCCTCCCTTTCAGCCTCCTTAAGGTGTTAGGGTGCAATTTTCAAGATATAAGTCTTTTTTTTAAAAAAAGATTTTATTTATTTATTCACAAGAGACAGAGAGAGGCAGAGACATAGGCAGAGGGAGAAGCAGGCTTTCTGCAGGGAGCCCGATCCAGACCCCAGGATCACAACCTGAACCAAAGGCAGAGGCTCAACCACTGAGCCACCCAGGTGCCCCACGAGATATATCTTTGAGTTAGACTTCCTGAATAAAAAACTGGCCCTACCATTTACAAATTGTATGATTCAGAAGGGGCTATTGAAAGGTCCCATTACCAGTTTTTCATCTGTCAGTAAACTAGTGTTGTGAATGCACCTACCAAGAGTATAGCCAGCTCCTGATAAATGGTTCTGAATAAGCACTCAGTGTCTGTTAGAATTACTAATTGTAGAAACTTTCCTAAGAGCAAAAATGGGATTACCAAATTCCTTCCAAAGCAAAGGAAGGTTCATGGTCATTTGAAATTTTAGATATGCCTTTTCAGGATTTTGGTAGACTCTTGCTCTCAGTCCTTTTCCCAATTAATGAAGGGAATACCTGCTATTTGAGATGGGTTTTAATTCTAAAGTATGAGAAACAATGATAGAGAGGTGTCATTTGTTTTCTGTGGGCATTCTGTCATTGTTTTCTTTTGAACTTTTGGTTCAAAACAGGAGAGCTTAAAGCAAACCTTTTTTATTCCTAAGATGTTCCAAATTATTCACTAAGGTACTGATGAGACAGAGATTTAGAGCAGCACTTTTTAAGTGATAAACATTTGGTTCGAACTTTCTTTTGATGCTACTTTTATTGAGAAAGAATAGAGCCTGCGTATGGCACCCTCCACTCACATGGCAGTTAATGAACAGCCTGAACTCATAAAACTTTTCTTACCCAGAGTGAGCAAATCACATTATGTAAAGAGATTTTGAAGTGCTTTAGTCACTGCTTTCATGATATAGATACAATTTATAAGAGTATGTGAATGATTCACTTAGCCAAAATGGGTTGCATAAGTTGACTTTTGTCAAAAACAACCTAGAATAAGAGAATCAATTAACTGAAGACTGTGTGATACCTCAGCTGAAGAGTCTCCATTTATGGTAGAAGTACATAGCACTTCATCCAAAGTTAGGTGCCATCAAGCAGCAGAAAATGAGAATACATACTGTATATGAGAGAGCTTGCTTTCTAGATCATCCTACGGGGAATGGGGGTGGTCCTTGGGGATGAAGTGACTCATGCTCCCAACCCTCACTAAAAGCTATTAATCTTTCTTCTTTCTGGGAAAACTGAAGTAGAAGTGCGGTGTTGAATAATGCAACTTAATAGCAGAAACATTTTTTTAGGAACTGTCACCAAAAGAGATCGAGAGAGCTTGCCCTCCACCCTGTCACAAGACAAGGGGCATCTTTTCCAGACTTTTCAACAACTCTGGAAAACCGAGAGTCCTCACCACCCTCCAGGGACTGCTGAAGTGAAATCTGCTGCTTGGTATTCTTGCTGTCCTCAGACAGTCTAGTCATCCCACCACTCCCGAGTTCACAGTCTCCTAATGCCTCCGGGTCTCCTCTCCACTGATCTGGTCTCTCATGGTTTTAGACTCCCCTAAAGCCTCTTACTGTGCCACGTGCTATTCCTTACCCATAATCAGCAAACTCTTACATAGCCTCAGCATCTTCCCCATGTTTAACCTAACTTCCTCCTGTAGCATTTCTTAAACAGCAGTTTACCTCCTCACACCCCACTCATCTCTGGGTCAGACCATATGAAACACTTAGACTACTACCGCACCTGCTTGAATTGATGTTCTCCCAACCATCTGAGATTCTCACTTCCATGTGTGCATCCTATACCTTTGGCTACCCCAAACTGCTCCAACCTAAAGTCACCAACTCGACATCCCACCGTAAGGCCACAGACTCATACTTCTTATCAGTTTTTATGACTTAATTAGGTTTTTCCTGCTTAATTATGATATAATTGACATGTAAGACTGTATAAACTTAAGTGGTACAATGTGGTATGTGTGGGTGTGTATCAAAGTATTTACCACAATAAGGTTAGTTAACACATAGTATATACCTCACTTAGTCATCATTTTGAAGTTGTTATGGTGAGAACATTAAGGGTCTACTCTTACGGCAGATTTCCAGTATACATCATAGTATGGTTAACTATGGTAACCATGCTGCACATTAGATCCCTGGAACTCATTCATCTTAACACTGGAGGTGTGTACATTTTGACCAACACCTCTTTATCTTCCCAGATCTCTGCCCCTGGCAGCCCCCAATCTACTGTCTGTTCTGTGAGTTCACTGTTTTTAGATTCCACATATAAATGAGATCGTGCGGTATTTGTCTTTCTCTGTCTGACTTATTTCGCTTAGCATAATGGCTTCAAGGTATGTTGTGGCATAATTGTTTTATTTTTATGCTTCAGCCCTTCAGCATCAACATTAACTCATGTAGCTTTCTCTTGCTCTTCAATAACTATTGCAGAATTTTCCTCTCTCTCCTTGAAGACCTTGCTTCCTTCTTACCATCAGCAAATGATTTGGATTACTTGACATACGCATTTAAACATTGCAGTAACCTCAACTTCAGTACATGGAAAAATATTTTTGAATCCTCCTTCTCCATCAGAAATGTCCTGTCTCCAGTGTTCTTTATCTTTGTTTTCCTCTTACACACCTCCAATTTATTCTCTCAGTATTAAAAAAAAAAAAAATGTAAACCTGAAACTTAAATGTCTATGTGCAACCACTCCACTATTAGAAAGTTTAAATGATTAATAGTTATGCTAATTTATGGGCTGGTTCCTCCCTAGCTTCACCTTGTACTGCTCCTCACTCTGCCAAGCTTTTTTTGTTCCACCAATAATCAACATCTTTCTCTTCTTCTAATGTGCTCAAGGTCTTGGCATAGTTTTATCTGTTTTTCCACCATAGTCACCTTACAACTGCCTATTCTTCATGGCACAACTAAAGTAAGTATCCCTTCCTCCAGTGAGGTTTCTGTCAATCAAGCTCTACACAGTATAAAAAAGTTGCATATCTCGATTAGAATTGCTGATTAAGGGCAGCTGGGGTGGCTCAGTGGTTTAGCGCCACCTTCAGCCCAGGGCCTAATCCTGGAGACCCTGGATTGAGTCCCATGTCATGCTCCCTGCATGGAGCCTGCTTCTCCCTCTGCCTGTGTCTCTGCCTCTCTCTCTCTCTCTCTCTCTCTCTCTGTGTGTCTCTCATGCATAAATAAATAAAATCTTTATTTTATTTTTTTTTTTAATTTTTATTTATTTATGATAGTCACAGAGAGAGAGAGAGGCAGAGACACAGGCAGAGGGAGAAGCAGGCTCCATGCACCAGGAGCCCGACGTGGGATTCGATCCCGGGTCTCCAGGACCGCGCCCTGGGCCAAAGGCAGGCGCTAAACCGCTGCGCCACCCAGGGATCCCAATAAATAAAATCTTTAAAAAAAAAAAAGAATTGCTGATTAATAGGTCTTTCTTGCCCTCCTTTAAGCCCCATTAAGATAGGGACTAGGCCATTTTGCTCACTCAGAGATTCTCAATAACATCCATGGAAGAAAGTGAATGAATGACTTTAAATGAATCTTTTAATTATAAAAATATAGTATTTCTATTATTTTTTTATTGTAAATAGACTATAGTTTACAAACTGTATTTCTTGTGACTTATAGTGGTATGACTTTCTTTCCTCATAGAAGACAAATAGCTACAATCTCAATTCCATGCACCTTTCTCCTGGATCACTATCTCCTATCTTTCCAACTTATCCCCTCAATTATTCCCATCCTATCAAAATTTGGTGCCTATACTCTTGAAGCTGAAGATGACTGGAGAAAAATGTGCAACCACATTGACTGCTCCTACTTCAAATTCAGGCCATGAACCTGAAAGTAGACCCTTAATTCTGCTCTGCAATCCTAGTACATTTCCCTGGGCTGCTTACCCTCCACTCTCCTGTAGGATTTTCTCACCTCTTCTTCTCTCAGACTTTGAATACTTCCTCGCGTGCATGTGTACTCTGACTTGTTCATCTCTGGCTACTCTCTTCCTTGCTCACTCCATTGTAGCCCAGTGGCCAACTGGCTCTTCTTTGAACATTTAAGTATTCTCTATTTTAGGATCTTTCCCTGGTTATTCTCTTTGCCTGGGACATTCTTCTTTCTAGATAGCTTTATGTTTAACTCTTTCCTTCCCTCAAGTCTTTGCTTAAATGTGACCACTCAAAGACTTACCCTATTTAACTTTTTACTCTACCACTCTATTTAAAATGACAACCTACCCTTCCTAGCATCAGTGGTTCCTCTTAATTTATTCTCTTTAAAAATTTTTTAATTCTTTTTTTTAATAGCACTGTCTGATTCTGTCATACATATTTCATCTATTTACTATGTATAGTTTATGGTCGGACTCTCTGAGTAGAATTTAATCATCCTAATGTAATGGATTTTGATTAATTTTGTATTTTTGATCACCGATGGATTTTAAGTCTTCAGAAAATGGCTGACATAGAGTAGCTACTCGGTAGATAGTAATTGAATAAACTAATGACTAAAGGATTTTTTTCCTTGTTAGAAAGTCATTGGCATTTATAGTAAATGTGTTCCCTATATGTGAAATGTTACAATATATATAAAGAAAAGAACCAACCGCAGCAAAATGTATTGCCTGAAACAGTGACAGTTTTATCTACTTTTAAGTTTCTTTCTATGCATCAATATGTAACTGAGATGGCAGCTGAGAGCATCCTACCCATCCTCTCCTGGGCTACTGTGTGCTTTCTTTCCTTCTACACCCAGCATCACCCTAGCATGGAACTCAGCACCTGTACAAGTCCCCTTACACATCTGCTCACACAGATGTCAATGCGAATAATAAGGGCTTTGCAGAAGGAAGAATGTTAAGGGGGTCATAGCAGAGTCTTAAAATCTGATTAGATATATCTGTTCTCTGATCCTCCTTCTAGACTTTGTTGTCACTCAAGATTTCTTTTTGACACTTTCCCACATAGTTCTCAGCCTTCTTGGCTCCAATCTATTGGTTACCTTAGGTTAAGTTTAAATTCTTCTTTCCTTAGTTTTGCAAAACAGTTTAGCTCTGCCTCTTTCTTCATGTTGAAACTGATATATCAAAATCCAAGGAAAAGGTTAGCAAAAGATACTTTTATTAAAGAAAAAAAGCCAATCACAGCAAAAATCATTGTCCTGAAGTCATCATAGTTTATCCAGTTTTAAATCGATGCATCGACATATCTACATGTAACTGAGATGGTGGCTGAGACCTTCCCATCTCTCCCCTCCTGCACTGCTGTGTGTTCATGCTCTTCAGAAGGCAGCTGGTTCTATATACAAAATCTTTTGCTTATAAATTCTCTTTAAAGTTTATAACAATAATTTTACAAATATCAACTATTCTTCTGAAGTGTGATTTTTTTTTTTTTTTGCAGTATGTGACATTATTTTGCCAAAGTCCTACTATTGGACATATATACTATTTACTTAATCTGACAGTGTTTGTTATAAACAGGTGAGGTTTCTTATTTGCTTTATCTCAACTAATATCCGGCCTTATGTTATCTTGTTATAAAATATATTGTTTTTAGTGGTTTCTTACTGTTTTACTTCTTTTTTTTGATCATTTGATATATTGACTATTTTGTTTTCTTCTCTCAATTCAGAAGGCATATACTGTTTTTATTTTAGTAATATCTGTTTTTAGGTAACTATAATGTACTATTATTTTCCTTGAATATGTGTATCTAAGCATGTATTTACAGCCTCCATATTTTATAATAGATTCAACTGGCCTTTCTTCTTCCATCTTTTCCTATTTTCATTTCCAGTTTTGTTTGTACCATGACTTCTCTCTTCTTAAGTTCTTTGCTTTTTCTTCCTTTCTCATTTTGTTGAATTATTTCTCCAAATATTTTGTTTTAAGCGTATGTTGTATGTGTATCATATACTACTGATTGCTTGAATGTCTAAAAATATCTTTTTTTTGTCCTTATATAGTTGAATGCAAATTTAGTCTTGTACAGATTATTTTATCACATTATTTTCTCTGCAAAACTCAGAGAATATTGTTCTACTTTCTGCTCTTACAAATAAGTTCAATGAAGCTTGGGATACATATGTTCTGTATCATATCCACAATTTGAAGGGGGAAGAATGTGCCACTGTTAAAATGTGGAAAAATTTTCAAAAGTATAGGTAAGTATGTAAAGATAAAGCATATTTCTATCTGCAATGTGGCAAAAGTAAACACTGGAATATTTTTAGCCAGAAAGAAAATGAAAATAATACAGCTGATTCTGGTACTTCTATCTCACCATCTCTCCTGCTTGTGTCCTGCCTACATGCCTGTTTAAGCATACTTGCTGGTTTATGATGACACGGTACAATATTATCATGTATGATGACACTGTACAATATTATCATGTAAGGCACAAAAATTTTCCTAAATCTCAGCTGTGGTCAAGTGAAATTTATTTCTTGATACCTGTGAGGACTTTAAAACCATGCAGAAGCCTGTACTAACACTTTTATAACAATTTCTGTATACTCAGCTATTAAATCAAGAATGTGAAGCAAATATAAAGAAATTTCCATAGGGCATCTGGGTGGTTCAGTCAGTTAAGTGTCTTCTTGCAGCTCAGATCATAATCCTGGGATCCTGGAATCGAGCCCCATGTGGGCATCCAGCTCAGCAAGAAGTCTGTTTCTCCCTCTTCCTCTGCCCCTCCCCGTGGGGATTCTGCTTCTCCCTCCAATCTTCCCCCTACTTGTGCTCTTGTCTCTCTTTCTCTCTCTCAAGTGAATACATTTAAAATCTTAAAAAGAAAAGAAATTTCTTTTCTTTCTTTCTTTTTTTTAGAAAAGAAGTTTCTGTATGGTGCCAATATGATGAGAATATATTGAGATTCTAATAGAAGATTGAAAACAATGGAGAAAGAGTATCAACCAAATTATGTTTAAAGCAGGAAACTTCAAATCAAGACTTGAAATTTGAAAACATCTTGGTTCAGATTTTTCCCATCTTTTTATATGTAGGAGATAGAATTCCCTTGAATGTGTCATTTGTTTTAACAATAAAAATTTACCTGGGTTGCACAATTGATTGAGAATCAAGCTCTTGGTTTTGGCTTGGGTCGTGATCTCAAGGTCATGAGATCAAGCCCCTACTGGGCTCCTTGCTCCACATGAAGTCTCCTTGAGATGCTCTCTCCCCCCTTCTCTGACCCTCCTGTTCATGCTCTCTATTTCTTTGTCAAATAGATAGATAAATCTTTTAAAGATTACCCATGAGAAAGAACTATTTATCACTCAAAATATTCTAATTTAACCACTCAATGATGATAACAACAATGAACATTGATAAATTTCAGAAAATATTTTTAAAAATTAAATACATTTGAAATTAATGCAGTAAAGGACTAACTGCCAATTTCATGGTAAAACTATTGCTGAGAATTACAATTATATAGTTAATAATTAAATTACTTAATCACAACAACTAGAATGCACAACTAGCTATTATATTTACTTAGACAACTATGTCTATATTTTAAAAAGCTAATCTATTTCATTGTTGGTAGTCCATAAAAGGAGAATTGTTCAATGTTTTAGTTCTTAAGATAATATTCCTACAAAATTGTGCAAATTTAAAATAGAATCATAAGGACTAGAATGCTGTATGACATTGGTAGCTAGATTCTTTTGGGCTTATTTAGTTGTTTCTGGTGGAAATATTGATGTGCAAATAAATGACAGCTGTCAGTTCATGCAAGATAGCTGGATTGAATACCAAAATTTGTTTAAAGAGAGATTCTTAAATTGTATTGTTGTTAAAGAGACAGATAGAAAAACTGAAAGAAGTTATTATAATGAATGTTAAATATGTCAAAGTTAATTTAAATAAGATCAGTGCTAATATTTATGGTATCCACATAAATTTGAATTTTAGGGTGATGTACAAAATCCACCTTTTGGATTGAACAATAAGGCTTTGTAAGGAATAAAAGATTTCGAAATGCTCCAAATTAAAGAAAAAAAATTTGTATGACACTATGCATCTGAAATTGGGTATTTTGTTTCCCAAAATTTGTGTGAAGAAGGCAAAGGTATAGCATGTAAGAAATGATACTGCTTGTTGAAAACACATTGAATTGTGTATCATCATAGGTTATATGAAACAATGTTTCAAAAATGTAACTTGGCTAATAATTGGAGTGATTTGCCCAAACTGGCTTCTAGATTCACATGTTATCTTTTCTTTTAAACTTTTGCATCGTATGTAAAAGCTTGAGGCTTTTGCTCTTAGTGCTAAAGTAAGAGTATAGCTATTCCCCATTTTCTGTTTAAAAGTAGGAGCATTGAAGAGAAACTAAACTATGGAAGAAGGTAAAGAAGAGTTATGCAAAAGCAAACATCCCTAAACCAAACAAAAAAAGCAAACATTAAAACTGATATTTCAAAGTTAACAAACCAAACATTTCTAGATTAAACATTTTGTGAGACTAGTTATAAACCATGTTTTATAATATAAGGGCACTCCCCCAATCTCTATCCCATTGCCAGTTTTATATGGCAGGTCTTCAGCCAGCCCTGTTACTATCCCTACTCTTTTATTTCTCTATAGTCTGTACAACCACTGAGACGGGTGGTAAATAAAATGAAACAAACTTATTCAAAAGGGAGTATGGCTATCAGGGAAATGGGGACACTAGGGAAATGAACATGGATGTAATTGTTGATCCTGGTAGAAGAGAGATGGAAAGAGATCAGTGCCTGTTCATTCTTGCTTTTATTATTTTAGGTTATAATATTCAACTTTTATCTCTGTTTAACAGATTCAACTAAGCACATTTTATCTACCAATCCAGTTTTCTGAACTGGGGATGTGATTTACAGGGTTTAACAGGATAGGTGTTAATTAATTAACTTTTAAATGAACCTTGTTGCACAGAATTGTGTTAACCATAATGCTTGGTTTGTAGACAAATTATCTTCATTGGGCCATGCAAAGCCCTCTTTTATTTTGTTTGTAGGTATGATATACACATGTATTATTAATATAAAGAGTATCCATGAACTCACAACTTAATCAAGAATTAGACGACTTCTAATTATTCATATCTATACATTTTTTTTCATCCTATTCTAGTCCTCTAGTTCCCACTTCCAAACAAACACTATCCTGGATTTTTTGTCATTCTTTCTCCCCCCGCCCCTTTTTTTTGTAGCAACAGTTTCATTAAGATATGACTCATATGCTAAAAAATGCATCCCCTTAAAGTATATGAATTTTTGTAGTATATTCACATACTGGTAATCATCACTAAAATCATTTTAGAACATTTTCATCATCTCCAAAACTAATCCCATGCCCTTTGCATTTATCCTCGTGCTCCTCATCCACTGCAGCCCCAGGCATCCACCATTCTACACTCTGTTTCTATATATTTGCCTGTTGTAGACATTTCACTTAAATGGAATCATCATGTTGATGATGTCTTTTGTAGCTGACTTCTTTCACTTAGCATAATGTTCCAAAGTTCACCATGTTGTGCATGTTTCATCATTATTTATTGCCAAATAATATTCCACTGTGTGGATATACATTGTATTTTTGTATTCACCAGTTGTTGGGTATTTGGATTGTTCCCTCTTTTTTTGCTATTATGAGTAATGGTGCTATGAATAGCCACGTACAAGTGTTTTTGCAGACATATGTTTTTATTTCTCTTGGGGATATATTAAGGAAGTAGAATTGCTGGGTCCTATGGTAACTTTACGTGTACAATTTTGAGAAACTGCCAGATAATTTTCTAAACTCGCTGCTCCATTTTACATTTCTATTAACCATCGCTGAAGGTTCCATTTAAGTTTTTACAATTTTGTCAATTCTTGTTATTATCTTTTAAATTATAAACATTTTAGTGGGTGTGAAGTGGTATCTCATTATGGTTTTGATTTCCATTTCCCTGATAACGATGATATTGAACGTCTTTTTTAGTGCTCTTTGGTCATATGTATGTCTTTGTGGAGAAATATCTTTTTGAATCTCTTGCCCATTTTTTAAAAAGATTTTATTTATTTATACATGATACACACAGACAGAGAGGCAGAGACACAAGCAGAGAGAGAAGCAGGTTCCATGCAGGGAGCCTAATGTGGGACTCAATCCCCAGACCACAGGGTCACTCCCTGGGCCAAAGGCAGGCACTTAACCGCTGAGCCACCAGGCGTCCCTCTTGCCCATTTTTAAGTTGGGTTCTTTTCTTTTAATTTGGAATTATAAGAGTTCTTTATATATCCAGACACAAGTCTTTTATAAGATATATAAGCTGCATATATTTTCTCCTCTTCTGTAGTCTTTTTATTTTCTTGATAGTATCCTTAGAAGCATAAAAAGTTTTTAATTTTGATGAAATTCAATTTATTTCTTTGATTGCTAAGAAACCTGTTGCTAAATCCAAGGTCATGGAAATTTACACCTGTTTTCTCCTAAGAATTTCATTGATTTTGTTCTTACCTGTAGGTATTTGATCCACTTTGAGTTAGTTTTTGTATATGGTGTGAGGTAGCAGTCTTACTTCACTCATTTGGATGTGGCTATCCAATTGCCCCAGCACCATTAGTTGAAAATATGATTGTTTCCTCACTGAATTATTTTGTCATACTTGTCAAAAATTGATTGATCATAGACATGAGGGTTTATTTCTAGAATCTAAATTTCATGCCATTGATCTATAGTATATTCTTATTCAATTATCACAGTTTTTATTCTGTTGCTCTCTTAAGTTAGTTTGTAAGTAGTTTTTGTTTGCAATGATACAATATTCTTTAGAGATTAAAAAATTATATAAAGCTGTATGTGCCAATTCTTCAGAGTTTTAGTGTTTTCAGTGTTTTGTTACTAAAATTTATCCATGTCATAGGTAGCAATAATTTAGTTATTTCACTGCTCTGTAATATTTTTTTCTTGACTATACCATACTTACTTTATCCAGCACCCTTTCTATAGGCATGTGGGTCATTTCCTGCTTTTATGAAAATTCTTGCTATCTACTACTTGCTACTTGCTACCTGTCTACTACATCCACATGAGTGAAGGTTTTTCTGGGTGTATACTCAGGGGTAGAATTGCTCCATCCTGGGTATGTGGGTGTTTAATGATATATCCAAATAGTTTTCTTACTATTATTCTCCTATCAAAATTGTATTAGGAATTCAATTAGTCACCACTTTTTCAGAGTTGGTATTGGTAGACTTTGTGAGTTTTTCAATTAATGCTATATCATTATCTCATTAAAGGGTTGATTTGTATTTCCTTGACTAATAAGGTGGAGCATCTCTTTATATATTTATTGCCCATATGCATTTTCTCCTCTTCCTTCTCTTCCTCCTTAAAATACCTTTCATGATTTTCATCTTTTTAATTTCAAATTAGGTTACTTAATCTCTTATTGATTTGTAAGATTTTTTAATATCATTTATTTGTTAATAATATGTGCTGTAAATATCCCCAATTTGAGCTTGCCCTTTCACTTCTTAATGGGGTTTTTGATAATGACAAATTGTTTAAGTGTTTTTTTTAATTGAGGTATAATTGATATACATTTTATTAGTTTCAGATGTATAACATAATGACTTGAACATTGTGAAATGATCACCACAATTAATCTAGTTAACGTCTTTCACCACACATTATTACAGCATTTTTTGTTCTTCTTATAAGAACTTTTTAGATCTATTCTCTTAAGAACTTTTCAATATTCAATACAGTATTATTAACTATAGTTGCCATGATGTGCATTACATTCCCATGACTTACTTCTTTTGTAACAATTTCCCCACTGCCCCAGCACCTCTGGCAGCCACCAATCTGTTCTTTGTATCTATGAGCTTAGTGGCTTCTTTTATTTTTTTTTAATATTCCGCACATAATGACATCATATGTATGGTATTTGTCTTTCTCTGTTTGACTTATTTCACTTTGTATAATGCCCTCAAGGTCCATCCATATTGTTGTAAATGGCAACATTTTATTCTTTTTAATGACTAATATTCCATTGCATATATATTTCCCATTTTCTTTATCCATTCATCTGCCTATGAACACTTGAGTTGTTTCCATATCTTGGCTATTGTAAATAATGCTGACATGAACATGGGGGGGGGGGCTTTGCAGATATCTTTGCAAGTTAGTGTTTTCATTTTCTTTGCATACATTACTAGAAGTGGAAATGTTACATCATATGGTAGTTCTGTTTTTTAAAAACTTATTTGAGAGAGAGAGATAAGGTGCTAGTGCAGGAATAAGGAGGGGCAGAGGGAGAGAATCTCAAGCAGACTGCCCCCTGAGCAGGGAGCCTGATGCAGGGCTCCATCCTATGACCATAAGATCACTCAACCTGAGCCGAAACCAAGAGTTAGATGCTCAATTGACTGAGCCACTGATAGTTCTATTTTTAATATTTGAGGAACCTCTGTACCATTTTGCATAGCAGCTGTTACAATTTACATTCCCACCAATGGTGTTGGAGGATTTCGTTTTTCCACATCCTTGCCAACACTTGTTATTTCTTATCTTTTTGATAATAGCCATTCTCACAGGATGAGGTGATATCTCACTGTGGTTTTAATTTGTGCTTCCCTGATGATTAGTGATGCTGAGCATATTTTCATGTGCCTCTTGGTTATTTTGATGTCCTCTTTGGAAAATGCCTGTTCAGTTCCTCTGCCCAATTTTTAATTGGATTGTCTATTTTATTGTTATTGAGTCAAATGAGTTCTTTATATATTTTGGATACTAACCCCTTATCAGATTTATGACTTGTAAATATTTTCTCCTATTCAGCAGGTTGCTTTTCATTTTGTTGATGATTTTCTTGGCTGTGCAGAAGTTTTTAGTTAGTGTACACTCATTTGTGTATTTTTATTTTTGTTGCCTCTGCTTTTGGTATCAAATTATTAAATGTAATACAATTTATTGGTCTTTTAAAAAACATCAAGCAAATTTTTTGCCTTAAGAAGCCATTTTCTGCCTCCAAAAATTTTATACTACAATAGAATTTTGAAAGTTTTTGACATTTAATGCCATTTGAAGTAGAATTTAGTATGTGGACTGTATTTTTCCCCATGAATAACTATTCTCACAAGTGCACTTATTGAATAGTTCCATTTTCCCCATAATCTAGTATGTCCTCTTTGTCACATATATAATTTCCATATCTACTTGACATGTTTTTATTCCATTTGTTTTGCCAATTTGCCTAACCTTGTACTAGTGTCTCAGTGTGTCAATATAGCTTCAAAATAAACCATGATATTTTTAGATTAAGTCTCACCTCTTCCTCCTCCTACTTCAGCAATATGGCTGTTTAGAGACCTTGACTTTTCTAACTACATTTACAGATCATCTTTTTAAAAAGTTCTATTAAAATAAAATTTAAAAACCTCATTTGGGTTCTCATTAGAGTAGCTTTGAAACTGAGTTGCTTATCAATTTGGAGGAAATTTAAATCTTTCCAATTTTAAGACTTTCTATAATTGCCTTGGGCTATTTCTAAGAAACTAGGTCTTAGCCAAGTGTGCCTACCCCAAGGTCATGAAGATATCCTGCTTGGTCTTTTGGAAGGTTTACAGGCTTAAGATTTACAACTAAGCTTTATATGTCTGAAATTAGTTTTTATGTGTGACACAAAGTAGGTTTTCAAATTATTATTTTTAAAATGAATTTCCAGTTGTTCCAATACCATTCTTTTCCCTTTAAGATTAACTTAGGGTTTCTGTGTAAGGATATGGGATGTACAGAGATGCATTTTCTAGACATGGACCTAACAGCACTGGGCAGTAGGGAGTGACTTCTATGAGAATCTGGAGGTTTTTAAGACAATTTTTTGTTTTATAGCAAGATTTATAAAAGTCAGACAAGAGGTCTCATGGCTTGAACTAGAATAGTGGCAATGGAATAATAGTTTAAAAATGAGATATTATTAGCAGGATTTTATAGGACTTGAGCCTATGTACCATGCTCTTCTCTTCCCTTCTTTGTCATTTTCTATAAGGTAGGGTAAATTTGGTATCTACCCTCTTCTTTTTAGCACTCTGATCTGCACATACACCCAGCTTATGGCTCTTAAAAATATTTTTCATGGGATAAATCCATAGACATCAGGCATTAATGATAGGTATTGGTATTGGTGACAAAAACCAGTACCTACTATTTCTATAGTGGTTTACACAGTATAAAAATGACATATACATTAACTAATTGGTAGACCAGGCAGACACAATTGATCTCAATTTATAGTTGAGTAAAGTAAAGTCATTGAAGTTTATACATATTTTATCTTGGTGATTTACCTACAGAGGCAAAAACAAAAAACAAAACAAAACAAAACAAAAAAAAACAAACAGTAAGTTCTCCTTTGTTTCAAAGTATGTTTAGTGTTGTGTTCTATTGAAAAAGGATCAGCTAATAAATTGTGAATGCAGTTTGAGGGCCAAAGACCTAGATTTGAGGTCCAGGCCACAATCTACTACTACATGACCTTGAGCTTTCATTTAACCTCTTTCAATCACAAACACCATCTCTGTGACATGGGAGTGATAAAATCCACATGCTTTGTGGTAAGGACCAAGAAACAGCATGTGTGAAAAAAGAAAAAAGCATACATGAAAAAAAATTTTAAATGCATAAATATTAGTTTTTATATTTCATGACATGGGGAGCATAAAAGCCCAGACTTTGGAATGGTTTAACAATTTGTTCAAAGCTTGTGCTGTACTGTTAAATATTATGTATATCCACTTAATTGATCTGAACCTCAATTTCTCCATTTAAAAATGGTCATGATCATACTTCACAGGGATTATGTATAGATTAGGGGTAAGGTATATAATGAGCAGATGCTTGGTGCATGGTACATGAGCTGTATGTTTTAGGCAATATGCCCAATTTATTTTATTTTATTTTATTATTATTTTTAAAGATTTTTATTTATTTATTCATGAGAGACACAGCAAGAGAGAGAGGCAGAGACATAGGCTGAGGGAGAAGCAGGCTCCATGCATGGAGCCCTGATGTGGGACTCGATCCCAGATCCTGGGATCATGCTCTGGGCCAAAAGGCAGATGCTCAACCTCTGAGCCACCCAGGTGATGGCAATATGCCCAATTTAAAACAAAAAAATTCCCCTCTAATTCTTGACCCAGCTTTCAGTTACAGCTTCTGATTGAGGTCACTCTGTATCTTTTAATACTGCTCTCTGTTGTTGTTCACTAATTTAAGTTCGTTAGACTTGTGTGTTCCTGGAGACACCATGTACGTAGACTACAATGGGATCGGTGCCTTTAGGAATTGTGCAATTTGGTGGCCTGTTTGTGTTTTGTGTTCTCAGTATGATTCTTATGTGTTAGTTCCTTTATGTTTTGGTTTGATTTCCCATCATTGACTCAGGTGTATCTTCCCATTTAAAATAGAATTTTCAGTCTTTTGTCCAGAAATACCCCCCAAAATTCTCATGAAAATGCATACAAGCTAAAAATTAAATTCACTGCATGCACTTACAGTGGGAATTGATTCTGTTCATATAATTTATACTCCTATTTGGAACTTTGGATGATTTTTTTTCTGTTTAGAGGAAAAATTGGTTAAAAAACCAGAAACTGTCAAATAGGATATTTGTGGTTACAATTCAGATTTTTTATTTATTCTCTGTAGACATTAATGGATATATATTCCTACTGTATTATTTTATAAGCGTGGATAGAATCAAAACTTTTCAAATCTCACACACAAAGGAACTTAAAATAGTTTACCCACGAATTAGATACTTTCAAATTCTTTCAGATACATTGGTGATGACAGCCCAAATTGTCAAGATAACAACTCATGCTTTTCGAGAGATGGTAACTTTTGATTATACTTTGCTTTTTTTCTCACATATATTTTTCAATATATACTTATCATATATATTGTATAAGTTGCCTTTATGATTATAACCTAATTATTATGCCTTCTGGTTAGGAGAATAGAGATATGTTTAAGGTGATCGTATGAAGAATCTGCATTAAAAAAAATGGGATAACAATCTCTAACAACCAATAAGGAAGAAATTTTAATAGAAGAATGGGAAAAGTCTTAATGAAATCCAAATTTCCAATCAATTCATATGAAAAGTGATCAATACCACTAGAATAAAAAGAAATAAAAATTAAAAGATTGAGGAGATATTTTTGGCATGTTCAAATGGACAAAGATTCGAATAATGACACTACTGATTACTGACTGGGGTACTTAGAAACTAACCTATATTGTTAGTGGAAGTGTAAATTTTAAATCAGTGTGGATAGAAATATAAACATTTTTTGAGCAGATATTTGGAAATACTAACAAAAAAAGTCTTTAAATGTAGCCATTTAATTGCTTTTTTTCAGAAACAACTTGGATTTCATTTAGGCACTGCATACTTTTTGGATGTAGAAACTTAAGGCCAGACAGGTCAGATCACTAACTCTTCTTTATCCTGCATTCTATCCAGAGGTATAGATTGATTTACTTGCTTCTTCTTATAAGCTGTTTTATTTATTATTTTTTAAAAAAATATTTAAATTCAATTAACATATAGTGTATTAATTTCAAAGTAGAGTTCAGTGATTCATTAGTCTTATATAATACCCAGTGCTCATTATATCACGTGCCCTCCTTAACATCCATCACCCAGTTTCCCCATCTGCTCCCATTCCAGTGACCATCTGTTTCCTATGATTAAGAGTCTTTTACAGTTTGTCTCTGTCTCTGATTTCGTCTTGCTTTATTTTTTCCTCTAGTCCCATCTGATCCTGTGTTTTATTTCTTAAATTCCATATATGAGAGAGGTCATATGATAATTGTCTTGATTATTTCACTTAGCATGATATCTTCTAGTTCCATCCATGTCATTGCAAATGGCAAGATTTCATTTTTTGATGGCTGAATAGTATTCCATTATATATATACCACACTTCTTCTTTATTCATCTGTTGACGGACATCTAGGCTCTTTCCATAGTTTGCCTATTGTGGACATTGCTGCTATACAATGACTCTAGTATAGTACATCTGGTTTTTGTTTTTGTTTTGTTTTGTTTTGTTTTTTGCACATCTGGTTTATCAATGATCACGATTTCCTTTGAGTTAAGTGCTGTGTTGACTGCCTAAGACTAGTTGTGACACAGATGTTCCTTATGAAAATCTTTTTGAAAAGCTGAGGAAAAGCAGAAGCAAATGAACAAAATAACTGGTATACTCCAGCTACTGGATCACTTTCTATTTATAAGGACTTTTTGAGGATGACTCAAATGTAGCTAATATGTGTAGATAGTGGGGCACCTGGGTGGCTCAGTGGTTGAGTGTCTGCCTTTGGCTCAGATTGTGATCCTGGAGTACTGGGATTGAGTCCTGCGTCAGGGTCCCTGCAGGGAGCCTGCGTCTCCTTCTGCCTATATCTCTGCCTCTTTCTTTGTCTCTCATAAATAAATTTAAAAAATATATATGTAGGTGGTATTTACCTTTTTAACACTTGACTAATGATTATTTCATTACTCCTCAATGGACATAATTCGGGACCTTGAATTAGTAGTTCTGTGGGATGCCTGGCTGGCTTGGTGGTTGAGTGTCTGCCTTTAGCTCAGGGTGTGATCCTGGAGTCCTGGGATCAAGTCCCACATTGGGCTCCCCGTGGGGAGCCTGCTTCTCCTTCTGCCTGTGTCTCTGCCTCTCTCTCTCTCTCTAATGAATAAATTTAAAAAATCTTTAAAAAACTAGTAGTTTTGTGAAAAAATGGTGTGTATTGTGAGATTTTTAAGATACATTCAGTTGCTCAAATTAGTGAATTATTGATAAATGAATCACACTGCTCTCTAATGAATAGATGACTACTAAAGAAAAATTTAGCAATGCAAAGGTCTCAAATCTTAAAAAGGTATTTTCTTTAAAGACAAAAATAATTTATAATCACTTTATTTATTTTTCAAAATACATATGAAACAGTAAAATTATATTTCAAGTGCTTTTCCATTTTCTTTTACAAAAGTAATCATAAACTGTACACTTCATAACAGCTTTGAGGTTTCATTGTTACATAATTCATCTGAACCTGACAAATATGTTCACACATTCTAAAGTAGACATTGTAAAAATACTGAAATGTGTAACATCTTTTAAAGTGGTTGCAAAATATTTGTTCTAGGTAATACAATTATATGCAGTCAAGTTTCACAAATGGCTGGTTACCATGTACAAAAACCCGAAACACGAATTTCAAAAGATTTTAAAATTTCTGTTCTATAATGCGGAAGTCAAAGATATTGATTTGAACAATGGCTATGTATTACATCACAAACCAGTTAAAAAGTCACCTTATGAACAATGACAAAAGGATACCAAAAGGATCACATATGATGGATCTAAATTATTCAATATCACATGTGAAATTAAAAATTTTTGTGTTTTCTGGCAGTTTAACATAATTGGCAAATGTCTTGAACTATTTATTCATTAGTGGAATCATCACATTTACAATGTGAGGCAGCTCTTTTCTATTTTGACCTCTTGATCCTTCATTCTGAAAGAAGGTCTCAATTTATTGTGTTCCATAACTTACCCATATTTTGCAGATGAACCCCATCATTTCTCTCAACTGGAAGGGCCAACAGAAAGTCAATGCGAATAACATGACTTGGGTTGGACTTTTGTTTATTAAAAAACTATAAATGCAAATGTTTTGCATAGTGAATTATTTCACTTATTTCTTATATAGTGATAGAATTTACGCAGCTATTCATACTAGGGATTACTGTCTTTTATATGGAAAGCTTAAAGGGTATTTTTAAGGATAAAAATAAAACCCACAAAATGATCTATATAGATAAAATAGAGGAACTCATGCAATTTTTATAGAGATTGATTCTATTGCCAGCTGGTCTGTAGCCTTAAGGAATATAGTGTTTTTGTTGTTGTTGTTTTTGGTTCATAAGCTTTATTCTACAGCAAAATCATTGCCAAACATAATTCACTATATTGATGTTCAAATTGGGAAAATTAAAAAAAAACACACACCAATTTTGAGATAGATGACAAAACCAAAAATCCAATGCATTAACCTTCCAACATTGAGACATACTTCTCTTAACAATTTTTCATTAATTTCTATAATATGTCTTGTTATGCATTAAATTGTTTTCAAGGGAACACAAATATTAAATTGAATAATTGAATAATTGAAATCCACCACCCTGTACAGTAAATAGGGATTCTGTGCACAGTATATGTAAATCGCAACAAAATTTCTGAAGGAAATGACCTATTTTTATCCTTTTATAAGATCAGGCATAGTTGCTCTTTGGAGGGGGTTCTTATGACCCAGGTGAGCTCCGAAGAGATTATTGTCAGTTGGAGATAAAAACATTTCCATAAAAATACTATCTGTGTCTTAGATCTATCAATAGCAAGTCATTTCCAGTGTTTCATTATAGATAAAAATAGAATTATTCTAATCAATTCCTCCTTGTAGGAGTGTATTTAAATCATTTCAAGCATTAAGAAGCCTATCTTTTCTCTTAAACACCTACTTATTTTTTCAATCACCATTTCTAGTATTCAAAATGTTTGCATTCAATAAATCCTTAAACCTCACCTCAGCCCTTCATTTAGCTCTTTTTTTTTTTTTAAAGTTTCTATAGCATGATATTGTCATGCCATCAAATCCAACCCTGGTTACCCACCTTCCTGATGAATAGGGTGAAAGTGAAAACACCTTTTTACAGTTGATGAGAAAACATTTGAACTGAATATTAATTTACTGCCACTGTTCAAATACACATCTTTTTGGTTAACTGTTAATGGTGGATGACAAGTATTATCAATGCATCTTTTATTAAATTACCACTCTAATTAACATAAAATTGAGTAAATATAGGAAAAGTCTTTTAATGAAATAGAAAATTCTTACCTTAAAGAGCATCACTGAGTAAATACTTTGGAAACAGAATTTAGTGTAATCAGCAGTTTCCCATGTAAAATATAAACTCACTATTTTCTTTTAAAGAATGAGTCTTAGTAGGTTCAGATGAATCATATCCTGAGCCATGTCACTGAGGAACTATTAAAATGCTCTGTCATGAGTTTTTTTAAACAGCATTAGAGGATTTATCTTCCACTAAAAGTTAAAGATACAAAGGAGATTTCTATTTCGCTTTCAAAATCTTTATTTCCATGTATTTTAACATCTGTGTTTAACTACCATCCAGTTATGTAGATTTTCACTTTAAACTATTTTACTTTCCATGCTTTTGCATCATCTTTTACTGGCAGCAATACATTCTTAGCTTAAAAACTATAGAAGTTTAGATGGAGTAAAGTACATCAGAACAACCAGAGTTGCTTCAAGAACAAGTTGTAAAGAAAAGAGATCTCCACATTTTGTCTAAATGTAGTAGAGGTTGAATGACTTTCTTAAATCCTTATTAACTATTTTTTTTGTCTTAATTATCAGGTAATTAAATCATAACTAAAGTGGCAAGAAATAATCAGATGGAATTCCATTCCATGAAAATATATTTACTTAGATAACATCAAGTACTCTTTTTAAAAGGGTAAAGAAATGACTATGTGTTCAAAGTTAAGATTTTTTTGTGTCCCTTTATTTGTAAAGGCTCCTTTGATAATTCATTCCAAAATAAGTTACATTTTGTTTTATGGACAGCAAAAGTTGAGAAGGGAGTGAAAGTTTGGATTTTCCATTTTTAAAACAATCGATTATTAAGTTAAAGTCTTACAAGATTGATCTTCATTGAGTCTGCAAAATTTTAAAATAACATTATAGGAGAATAAACACAGGTAGAAATGCCAATTAAATATCACAACCCAATAGGTTCAAATATATTTGCTTTTATCTAAAACCTGAGTCAGTATTGATCAGTTGTGATCTCCCTGCAGTAACTAGAACACACACACACTCTCCAAAACTGCACAAGAAAGTGGATGCTTGGCTCTGCATTCCCATCTCCAGTTCCCTGGCATAGTCGTAATGATATTTTTTTACTGAACTGTGAATGTATCAATATCATGAGTTTTTAGATGTAAAACAAAGTACCAGAAACAGGGCTCGCCTAACAAAGAAAATTAAAACTGTCAAGAAACAAATTAAGAAACCACTATAAAAAGAAAAGCATCATCCATTCAGATTTTTCTGAGAAGACTGCACATTCCTCAAACATTAGCATACTTTTCATATCCAATTTCCTCATTCCCCTGATTGCTTAGTGAATCAGGTAAAATACACGAATAAATAAATAAAATTAAAAAAACAAAAAGAACATCAATATTGTTATATAATGAACCAAGACTTGCTCCCTTTCTCTAGATTTATGTTTGACAAGTCCCTGAATAATCCCTGAAATTAGGTGTTCATTATATACTAAACTTCAACTTCAGAATGTGTCAATGCTGTCATGAAAAACATGGTATCCCACGCTAATTAGTGGAAGATTTCTGTAATATCAAATCTCATTTTAAATACTGAAATTAAAAACATTTCATCCTCAATCACATGCAGAAGGAGGATAAGATAGGTTTGTATGGATGTGTGGCTATGTAGAGAGTGAGAGTGTGTTGTATTGAAAGTGTTAAGATTGTATCTTAATAACATGAAGTATCCTTTAAAATGATTAGACTTTAGGGATAGAAGGGTACACCTCCCTCATGCATTCCATGAGAGATGGGTTGTGGTTATTTCTCTTCTTAATCTCTCTTACTGGATTAACAAATACTGGGCATGATGAATTTATCCTAATCCCTATGAAACAGTTTTTTAAAAATTACCTTAAAAACATATTCATATTTTAATCCATAGTCTCCACAGTAAAGTCTCCTGTTTGGCTGGTTGTTTGTGTTTTTTTTTTTTTTTTCATCATAAGCATTGGCTTTTTCTCCATAGGAGGCAAAGAAAAGCAAGAGCTTCTAAGAATGCATAAAAAGTCCTTAAAATATGTTTTCAGATGAAAATAATTATCCTCAGAAATATAGTTGTGAATTAATTGTAAGCTGCAGCTATATCTTACTAATAAAACATCTGTCTGCAAAAATGTCATTTTATTAAGAGTATAACTTGTCTTCCCATTTGACAATTTTTATTTCCTAGTAAAATAAAGAATCCCAGAATGGAAGTGTCATCGTCAGTCATTCTGTTTATGGCAAACGGTTCTTTTGGGCTTCATAAGGTAGACTAGTATTTTCAAACAATTCTTTCTGTTATTTTCTATTAGCTAATGCTAGCTAGAAATAGTTGTTTTTATTAGGAGGAGACAGGTATTCTTGAAAAATTTTAGGGAATTGTGTTTGCCTTTAAAATGTTAGTGTGTAAAATATTTACATCTTAATTTACAGTAATGCCATCATGTGAGAGATGCCACAAACAAAATTTCATAGCTTAAACTTGTTTTAATATTTAGAAATAAGAGATTTTACTAAAATCAAAATTTTATACCTTGATAAAATTTTCTCATTCTGATGAATATGTTTTTATATTCTAAGTATAAGTTTTCTTGTTCTTTTCTTGGTTCTTTTAACCTCCTATCCTGGGATAATCTTGAAATATGCACTGTTCATAGTATATATCTTAAAATAAGATTGGGGTCATTCAATATGGATACCTTCCGATAGGGCCCAGAAATGAGACAATAAAAAATTAACCTGATTTAAAAGAAAGTTCTGTCATGTAAAAACATTTGCATAGTTTTTATAACTCCTGGCCAGATCCTTGATCCTTATGAAGGATCCTTTCATGAAAGGACTGTGGGTCTGGGCCTTTAGAATTATTTTTATTTTTATTAAATGTGGAAATTGTTATTTATGATATATATGTATATATATAATTTTCTGAAAATTTTACATAATTTTTCCCTTCTTAGGAAAATACCCAATTCTAGTACTTAATTTCTCATTGGGTTTAAAAGTCACCATTACTGTGTATAATCTAATTGACAATGAGCACAGACATTTATTGTACCTTTGGTGTCTGTTAGTATGTTCTATCAGAAATATAGGATCTACATGATAGCTTCATGTCACAAAATATACATGTCACAGTACTTGAAAACCTTACAAACACTTAAAAAATTAACACCTTCTGTTTCTATTCACTTGGGAATACTAATGCTACATTTGAGATAATGAGTATTAGAATTTTTAAAATACCAGTTAAACAGTTCAACAGATGTTTGAACTAATGTAACAATAAGACAGTATATAGAATGGTAGCCCAAATGGTTTGACCTCCATTTTCTAGCTACTAAATATTACTTCTTAAACTTAATTCAAAATTGTTCTTTAAATTATAGCATTGTCTGTATGTTGTAAAGAATGAACTTGAGAGACAAAGCTTTGAGTTTAGCACAGCCAAACCTCACTAAGGAAGCAATTTGCTGAGAATGAAGAAAATATTATGAGATAAGTAACATTAATTTGATTGTGCAAGGATTTAATGCTATGTAAGTTAAGTTCAAAATTTCCATTAAAGTTTATATGGAACCATCTGCCCAACTAGAGATTAACATTGTTGTAACAAAATCAAAACCATACATATGTGACATGTGCTACTTTGTACAATAGCAGAATAAACTATATTTAATTTTAGATAAGTACAGATTCTTTTAAAAGAATGTATTTCTTATGCAAAGAATTGCAACTTATGAAAACACTCTTTGTGCTAATAGGCATATGACATGAAGAATAAAATGCCTTATGCGAGTAAGGACTATTTGTATTCAAGTAAAATATATCAAGATGTCCAAAGTTAATGAACCGACAAAAAAAAAAAAAAAGAGTAAATGAAAAAAACGTCAAGTTTGTTCATTATCAAGATATATTTTAAATGAGGAAATCAAACCTCCCACTCTTTTTCTGATTTGATGAGCACAGGGTCCTGGGTCCTTATTATAATGGTCTTTATTTTGGAGGCATTATGGTGTGGAAGGTGGTTTGGGAGATGGACAGGATCCTTGACTATCAAAACTGGTTGCTCGGCCAGGCAACTGAAAGACAATAATTTCATAATGCATGATCTAATGCAAAAGATAATAAAGTGGGTAGTTGCTGCTACCTCTGACTAGTGGATATTCACCCATGATATGCAAATCTCCAAAGAGAAGACATACATAACTTCCCCTGCCCTGTAGAACTCACCTTCTTGGGCAGCATGATTGGGCAAAGACATCTTATGGAGATGTAGGCAGAGCACAGTACCAAATGGCATGCACACAACTACTCATGACTGCAGGCTCATTTCACATTCTATGATAGGCTTTTAGCTCTTACTGTAAAATAATTAATGGTTTGTGATAGTGGGAGGTGATTGCTAGTTATGAGCAAGAAGGCTCAAGGCCCAAGAGACCACACTGTACTTGCTCTAAGGCAGAGGGCAATTTTTGTGGGGGCAACTAATGAGATGAGAGGGGATGACTTTGCAGATGGGAGCCATGAGTGTTGAAGAATAATTTCTCATGGTCCTTAAATATGTGTTTGAAAAATTCAATTACAATAGGATAGACTTTTGACTAGGTAGAGGAACCAGATTTTCTAAATGATGCATTAGTCTCTCTTTGTTCCCAACTTACCCAGTTTTTGAATAATTGTTCCCTTCTCATTTTAATCCCTTCTCTGGCAATAAAACACATAATTATACACTCACCACTTTCCCAAAATGCAAAATCCAGCCAGTTCTTAGGTCTCTAGTCCATATGTTCTGTTTGACCAATGAATGTAGGTGCAGGAGTTGGAAAAAAGGAGCTACTTGCTGGAGAAAGTACATTTATATAGTCTTTTGTCCTCTGATACTCAGCTGTTAGAAATATATCTGGGATCTTCTTCTGATGCCCATATTGTAGCTTGTTCTTCCTGTAAGTCCTACAATGACTGAAAAGCGTTTACATGTCCTGAGACACAAACATAGGCCTATTCCAGAGCTCCCCTTCACCAGATAAATGTATAGCTGCTTATGAAACAGTCATAAGTAATTATAATATACCTTGGGGCATACAACCCCTGTCCTTTCATTACTGAAAAGTTCTTGCTTACACTATCTCTCTTCTCCTTACATAATTCCTGTGAAGTCTGTAGGGCCATACATTTCTATTTTCATTAAGTGTGGAGAAATTCAGCTGTAGACAGAATAAGTGACCTGCTCAGGATCAGATAGCCAGAGGAGCAAGGATTAGATCCCATATAACTTTTCTTTCTTTTTTTTTCTTCTTTCCACATCACTTTTCAATGTGGTTCTCTGCCTGGCAAACTTTACTCTCATGCCTAGATTCTTAAAATTAATATTCACTGTTCAAACTTTAAATGAAAACAAGAGGAGAAGCAGGAAAAGGATAGTGATTGTATAATAAGAAGTAGAGTATACTTTATACTTTAGACAATACATACTATTGACATGAAACCCAACTTTCCCGAGACTTGCTAAATACACCTGTCTGTACTTCTGAAGCACTCTCGGGGAAAGTCCTGTGTGAATGTGCATTTGTGTTTGTGTATGTGTGTCTTTTATGATTTACATTAAATGAAGTGAGGTTAAAAATTGAGAACATTAATATATATCAGCGGATATCTTATCCATGGTAACAGCTCTGTTGCCTGAGCATGCAATATTCATACAGTGTTCATCAAATTTTCCCTATCGTGTCCTGAGTGACACAGCCAAGGTCACATTTTTGTGACAAAGCTGAAAAGCACTTGGGCCCACTGACAGTTAATTGCACTGTGCTACCTCTCTCATTCAACCCGGTGTTTAATGCCAGAGCAAGAAGCAGACTCTCACCCATGAACAGACAGCAGTGTATTTTTCACTTACTATGTAGCTATCATAACTATTCTTTGTATCGAATGGCATAAATGCCAGCATCTACCCCACATCCTTTTGTTAACCTGCATTACCTCTCAATCAGTCAGGTCACACAAAAGACTTACTTTGTGACTCTCCAAGAGTTTCCAGCAATCATCTTTGGGAAAGAAAGTCATCCCATCCTGTGACATTCAGTGTATTAAATAGACTGACAACTAACTTAAAGGCTAAAAATCCTGCCACAAGTGGATGTTGATATTTCTGGTTAGTATAAGTATGAATAGTAGTTGTATTAAGAGCTAACATATGTCGAACTCTGTGCTGAACACTTAATATTTGGCATTTTACTTAGTTTTACTCTTTGAGTTTACTGCTATTACAGAGCAATGGCAGAAATATAGAGAAGTTACAGGAACTTGCCCCAAGTTCTTCCAATATGGGTCCCACAGCAGAGCCAGGCTTTGAACTCAGGCAAGCTGATGCCTCAGTATCTTAAAAATCTGTGAGCACTTTTACTTAATGCTCAGAGTATTGGGAGATATACTTGTCCCTTTACATAGAGGAGCTGTATTAGAAGATAGTACTTCTAATCAGGGATTCTAGGAGAAGTTTAGGTGAGGTGGCTATTTTCACAAAAGGGAAACAGCAAAATTCAGTTGCCAGTTAGTAATAATTTACTTGATTGCTCTATCACTCATTTATAGAAGTTTTCATGCTACGTAAGGAAAATGAGACTTGCAGTTTTTGTGAGCTTGCTGTCCAAAGGAATATCAGACCCAGAAAGTTTAATGGTTTCTAAAATCGTACAAGGCACACAGAACTTTGAATACTGGATGATAAACTGTGTGGGACAGAAGTAAGAGCAATGTTTAAAAAAAAATCAGTGAATGTATGTATACAATCAATGACAGACAAATGTTAGCAGATAAATAATATTTAAGGAAAAGAGATTTTAAAAAAGAATAGATGCCAGGGAACTGCAGCATACCTCCAGCAAGGGGTGCCAATGTGTTATTGGTTTTCGGTGATAGGCCAGCATTTCATTCCAGTGGTCTCGCCCAAGACCTTCAGCGTCCAGGCCTGTTCTACACACTCCTATGACCTCATTGTGTCCTACCCTACAATTCGGAGAATATCACACTTTGATTCCAATGTTCAAAGATAAATGGAGTTTCATTCATGTTAGCAGAATTTTAAACATGATTTAGAACTAGATTTTATGATAAGTTCTAAATTATTCTGCATATTACTTTAGGTCAAATTAAAAATTTTACACAAACAAAATACACTACACAAGATTGGCTTTCAAATATGAATTTGTAAAAGGAGCACACATAAACCGTTTTAGTTCTCTGTAACTTGGGCACATTTCACAATAAGATAGAATGAGAAACACCAGCTGGTTCTTACCTATACTGTTGGATTTCCTTTTTAGAAGCAGCCCTATTAACTTTAAGTGATAGAAATGAGATCTTGTTTTTTTCAGAATGCCTAATATTTTATAGTGATGCTTTGATTTCTTACCAAGAGCTCAATACCCACTTTTTTTTTTGTATAAATGGCCATATTTAGTTGACTCTAAGTGATATGTCAGTATATGTCACTGCTTATACTACAATGAAACAGGCCAGGGCTATATTCAGTATTACGGCATTTGAGTTATTATTGCACAGCACCAGGGAATACTGCACAACATTCCTGTTGTGTATTCCACACAAGACTCAAATGTGCATGTTCTAAGTCGCTTCCCAAGAATGGAATGTAATTTAAAGGCATTTCTATACAGTTCTTTTGACGGACATCTCTAAGAAGACTTTTGAGATGATTTTAGGACCTTTCATTACTTTCTTCCTGTCACTGATGTAGTTATGTTTAGTATCATGTTTCTTCCATATGAAGTTTCCCCAACAAGCATATTTTTAGGAATAATTTAAAAAATCTTTCTGTTCTATATACTGTCAAGATCCATTTCCCTAAAATTGTCTGCATGACAAATGCTCTGTTGTATCTACCTGCAATCACTGTGATAAATCGATAGGAATAATATTTTGGAAAGCAGATTAAGGGCTTCTGATGAAAGCACTGAAATATTTTTAGAGTTTGAAATTGTAACTAATTCAAGATTTTTGTCTCTCTAAATAGTGGTAGTTTTTTCCCTAAACTGTGATATAAACTAATTTCAAATAGATAGTATAAATCATTTTACTTTTTAGTGCTTCATTATCTAGCTCTGAGCCAGGGGATAGCATATTAATTTCTCTAGATTCTAGGGTCCTGGTTACTACAATTTTCATGATATTATAAAATGGAGCACTCCTTTACAATACATTAGAACAAAATAAAGGTAGTAAGACACTATCTATGTGCTGATAATTTTGTAGGTTAAACACACAGTATTCCTTTCCAAAGATAAAAATATAAAAAGCAAAACAATACAAAGAAGTATATAGCAAGGGCCAAATAAGAGATATGAACCTTTATAGGGACAACAGTTCAGAGAAAGAAGAGGTAGGTTAGCTGAGAAAGACACAGAAGGGGTGACTTAAGCAGGGCTGAAAGCCTTGGTTGGATGAGATACACAGAGCAGGGTGACATTTCACACAAGGCAAGAGTGGGAGAGTAAAGTTCAGAGCTGAGGCAGGAAGAAACATCAGAGCTGCATTTGGGAGTTTGCAATTTATTTTATGAAAGAACTGACTTAAAGTGTGCAGGCTGAATGAATTACCCACAAAGCATGTTGAGACATCAAGGCTATTATTCACTTTCCACTCTTAATACTCACTGTTAATGGTTCTATATTACGCTAATGTCTTACAAATGGGAAAAGTGAATCCCAAAGAGATTACATAACTTGCCCTTACACACAGTTAGTTAATGAAAGAGCTTGGGTAAGAATTATGATATTCATATTCTAGCCCAGTTGGGAAAACAAACTCCATTGATAGTAATTTCTGTTGTTATTGTAAAAAGATGTCACAATAATGCTTCCTATAATGGGTTCCATATTACTTCTGCACCACTTTCTCACCAGCCCCAGGTGTCTGACTTCTTTTGGAAAAGAAAAAAGAAATATTATAACATGGGAAAAAATGAATTTTGAATGAATAATTTTTTCCTCTTCCATTTTAAATTAAAACTGTTGGAGCAGTAAATAACCTGGAAAGTTGAATTTGCTCTGCATAGGACTAAACATGGCTGTTCTCCAGTGAGTGATGAACATGTACCCACCTATCGTAATCCATGACTGCAATGGAGAGGCTGACCTGGTCCACGTTCTCTGGAGGGATATCGAAAATAATGGCCTCATTGTACACAGGGTTTAGAGTATTTTTCTTTGTAGTTGTTTTCCGCTTTTTTAATCTTCGACCCTCACACATCAGAGACACTTTGACATAAGGATCTAGGAATAGTAAGGTAATTTCATTAAAATGAAAGTAACAGTACGAAGCATAAATAAAACTGTAATTAGTTATTGCTATAAGAAAAGCCTTATTTAGCAGTATAAGAAAAGTATATTAAGCCTTTCAGTTTTATCAGTCTTAAATTCAAATGACTTATATGGGGGTAATAGACTAACACTTTGTACTTTAAATGGAATAATTTATCTTGAATGAGCCAGAAGTATTAGTTTCATCTGTTTTTAATACAACAGAGAAAACCTACGAGTCTACCAAGAGCCAGTCTGGAACTGTATGTCTTCTGGTCACAGCTATTTGAGAATATATTTTGCTAAAAGTGATTTCTAGGGAATGTAATCCTAACAGGTAAGAATAATTGCCTTAGGGATGCCTGGGTGGCTCAGCAGTTTAGCACCTGCCCTCAGCCCGGAGTGTGATCCTGGAGTCCCGGGATCAAGTCCCACATCAGGCTCCCTGCATGGAGCCTGCTTCTCCCCCTGCCTGTGTCTCTGCTTGTCTCTCTCTAGGTCTCTCATGAATAAATAAATAAAATCTTAAAAAAAAAAAAACAATAATTGCCTTAAAGTTAATTTCCTTCAAAATGATTTAGGATAAGAAGATTGAAACTTGTAAAAGCATAACATTGTATCTAGAGCATATGTGTGTATGTGTGTGTGTATACACCCACAATTAGTAGAAGTTAGAAATTTCCTCAATTGTTGGAAAAGTATTAAAATAAGACATTTCATTTTACAGTCATAGTGTTGGTGCTTGATAAAGAGCTCAGACTGAAGAAATGATCACTACAAAATATATTAAATATGTTGTGTTTAATTGTATACAATAAAAAAGGTAATAATTGGTTTAAAAATGTTATCATGGAAGGTTCTTGATATGACATTGTCTATATGATACCAACTTGAAAGGGAAAAATTTATTTGGCCCATATTTTTATGGGCCAAATTTATTTCCGTAAGAAGGAAAACTGTTATAGTATTACAGAAAACTATGCAAAAGTTTCTATAAGAGCCTTACTTTTGTACCTTTTTATAGGAAGGAAGCATGGCTTTGGGAGGGGATGTAAGCATTGGGGTGAGAATGCTAGCTGGTTAAACAATCAGTGTTTGCTCTATGTTCATTTATTTTTCCCCCTTTATTCTGGTTGCTCTCCAACAGTAACACCACCACCTCTTTTTTCCTCTTTCCACCAATGTAGTAATAAATCTTATTTTCTGAGAATAAGCCAAAATCATAACAGTATAAACTTACTTGAATTAATAATACCTTTTAAGCTCTAGAAAAATATATCTGTATATTTCATAAGCATTTCCATCAAGGAGCAAAAAATATATTTTCTGGCTCAAAATTGGGTAAATAAAGGTAAACAAAATGGCAATGTTCAATGGCTGTTTCCCATTTACTTCTCAATTTTTTAATAATAGGAAGTATGTTCTAAGAAGGAAACTCACTTCTGTGATACTCTTTTGTGTATTAGGCCCAGGCCTAGACCTCTCATTAACATTGGGAACAAGACATGATTTATCCTCTGCCACCCCCATCATGTCTCTGACGACATTTCTCCACTAGTGACAAGGATAATTTACTGGCTCCTTAGTTGATTCACAAACCTCTAGTGAGAGTTAATGAGGTGGTATTCTCAGAGCATGCACTCTTTCGTTGAAAAGCTTCATATAAACAAAAAGTGATCTTGCACTTAATTACAACTTTGATGCTGTCTGCTTGTCTCAGAATTTGATCTCTTTTGATAAATGGAGGAAAGAGTAGAATAAACAATAATTTGCAGAGTACATTGTGTAAATTCTTCAACATTTACTGACCCAAGAATTTTTCACCAAAATAAATGCAGAGTTTACTTTCATTCTACTTTTATATATCAACTGTGTATTGTAAATTTTAAAAAATGAAAAAATAATTCACAAAATTGTTCAAAAGTGAAGATGGTAGAGAAAAACCTATAATGAGAAGGCTCCCTCCCATCTGTTCCCATACCTCTCTCTCCACCCCTTGGTTTTCGTTTGTCACTCTGGTAATTCTTTTTGCAAATATTAACAACATAAATATGTATTGTAATACTCCCAATTCTTACACAGAAAGGAGCATGATATCCATGTTTATTTTTGCGCCTCCCCCTCCCTTTTTTTTTCACTCATTTAGTGTATCCTGGAGCTCTTTCTGCACTAGAACTTAGAGTTATCTCATGCTTTTTGTAATACAAATTTAGTTTATTTCTTTGTTCTGAAGAAGCACAAAGTTATAGATTCCTTTCCCCGTGTCATCCTTTCCTGTATCTCCACTACCATTTCTTATTTGTTTAATTTGACAAATGCTTATTGCCTTCTCTCCTCTGTCCTGATCATTTTTTCTTTTACAGAGCTCTGCCAGAGTTCACATATTAAGTTAATATATAAACCTCCAGACTGTAGTGATTTAAATGCAGGGGTAAAAGAACATGATGTGACTTTACCTCTTTATCAAAATGAGCACAGAAAGAGAAATTTCCTCCAAGAATATCTCAGGCTCCATGCAGAGAGCCCGACATGGGACTTGATCCCGGGTTTCCAGGATCAGGCCCTGGGCTGAAGGCGGCGCTAAACCACTGAGCCACCCGGGCTGCCCCCCTCCAAGAATATCTTTAAGAAACTTCAAGAAGAAAAAAAAAAAAAAAAAGAAACTTCAAGAAGCATTCCTTTATTATTTCTTTCAGTCACTACACTTGCCCAAAGTTTTATTTTGAAAGGTGTTAAGAATGCAGATGCAAATGATGGTCTTTGAAACTTGTTCTTTCTCTGCAGATCGAGTGAGGGAAAGAAGTTCAGTCTACATGTGTTTTCATACTTGTAAGGTAATGCAAGCTTGAGGTGAAGAATCTTCTTTTATAAGTAACTGACTAGTTAGAAGTAGGGCAGTGATTGGTAAATCATGAATTTTTAAGAAAGAACCAAATTAGTAGAGCAAAATAAAAATAAAAACTCAAGCTCATAGTCAATATATTTGATAACTTCTTTTAAAATTTTTCTAATAATAATAATGTAAATACAAGAGGTGATTTAAAGTCCTTTGTTTGGTAATCTCTTTTTCTACTTTTATAATACTCCACTATAGACAAATGAATTTAATAATTCAATGGCCATATATAATTTTGGATACATGAAATATTTGGGAATGTACCTTGACCCATTAGCCAACTGTGTACATACCTGATGAGCCAGTGACATCCATAGCCTTCAGATTTCTGCACTTGATGACTGTCAATGTCATACGTCCAGCAGTTGGCAAATAACAAAGGGAAAACATGATTTCACCCAGATCAATACTTTCCTAGAAAGGCAATTGGTAATGTTAGCCATTTCGACCGTATAGTAAAACAAGATTATAATTGAAGAGGTTCAGTGAAAACTCACTTTGATGGAATATCTGAATGTCATTCTAAACTGTTTTATTAAGGATACAGATAACATTGCAAGAAAGCTGTTCTAAACAGAGTAAGAAAAGAGAGTCTATTCCAGTTGCTCATTTGACATCTCCACTTGTATTTTTAATAGGAATCTCAAATTTAATATAGTCAAAACCAGACTGCTGATTCCATCCATTCCTATTCATCTTCTGAAACCAATTTTTCTGTCACTCTTTCCAAGAACCAACAAAGGAAGTTATCATTTACCCAGAGGCTGGAGCCAGAGCCCAGCAGTCACTTTTATTCTTCTCTTTCCCTCACCCCTACACATCCAACCCATGTCTTGTCTACACTGTCTACCAAATATATCCCAAATTAGTGACTTTCTTTTTCAGGTCTATTAATACCATTCAAACCAATATCACTTCTTCTCAGGATTCCTTTAGGAGTTTCTAAAATTGATCTATCACAGAAGCACTCAAAAGTGATCACTTACGAACTGCAAATCAAGTTATTTCACTCTCCTGCTTGAAACCATCTGAGGGCTCATAACTATACCGGAATAAAATTCAAAACCTGGTATAGAAGCAAGGTAACTATAAATCTTGGTATATCTGGGAAATTCTGGGTTTATACCTGTTGTCCTTGTATAATTAGTAAGAACATTCCCCTTCAATTCTTAAACATGTCTTTGGTTTGAATGGTAAATCACAAGGTCAGATATAAGGCCCAATGTGATCAGGATCCTATCTTTCTAACTTTATTTCTTGCCTCTCTTCTCAGCTTACTCTGATGTGGACTCAAAAGCCTTTTTTTTTCCTGTTATTCAAATACATGCAGTTTGTTCCTGCCTTTGTCTGGTGCATTTTCATTTTTTCTCATATATCTTTCCATGGATGACTCCTTCTCACAATGCAGGACTCAGCTCAAATAGTATCTTCTTAGTGAGGCCTTCTTCCTTCCTACCCTATGCTCAACTACTCACAGATCCTTTATATTTTTTTCATAGTCCTCATAATCATTAGAAATTATCTTTTACATTCATTTTTTGTTTCCCTGATTCCCATATGTAAGATCTAGGACAGCAGAGTTCTTGTCTTTTTATTGCTACATTCTACTGAAATGCCTGGTACATAGCTGGCTCTCAGTGCATCTTTTTGAAGAAGTGAAAAGATTAGTTCATATGGACATAAAGTTGTATCAGATATACATTTGAACTGTTCACAGAACCCTAATATAGAACTATTTCCTGTCCATGGCTGCATAGATGGTGGACAAACGAAAATGAATGCGAACAATGTATATTTAGGATGCTTCTCAAAGAGCTATTTATAGGATTTAATAAAATCATTCCTGGTGAGACAATATGTGGTAGATTTAATTTGGCAGGAAATAAGTTGCTATGCACCCAGGCCCATAGGACTAGGTTCCTAAAAATTCTTCATGACAAACTATTAACATTTGTTGGACTTAATCTTATACCTTAGATTCTGATTTATGTAATTCCTATTTCTTTATTCATGGTCTAGAAGTAGTAGAGCCTGCTAATTAAGAGCATAAAGTTTAGAGTCAAACTTATGTTTGACTCCTGTTTTTTTCTACCTCCTAGCTGTGAGATCCTAGGAAATTTAATTAAGTTTTGAATTTCTGAAACTTTCATTTTCAAACTAAGGAAAGTACCCACTCAACAGTGGTTTTAATCATTAAGTGAGATAATGTATGTAAAGTCCAAGGCATTTAACCCAATGGCTGACATATGACAAAGGATACTGTTTTGTTTATGACTGTGTTGCCATCACATGAGCAGTACCTTACACATATTGAATGCTCAATAAGTACTAGATAAATGAAAAAAATTAATCAAGGAAAGCAGTTATTATTTTTTAAGAACTTTAGTAAAAAGCATATATTTTAAAACAAAGATATATTCAACTGGGTTTCCTCTGGGCTTTTGGATTGCTGCAGACCCAAAATAATGAGCAACAGCCAACAGGAGAGGCCAGAGAAAAAAACAGCAAGAGTACAATCTCCTACTAAGATTCATTCTTTTCACCACCAAGCAATTACTGAATATTATTTGCTAGGTGCACTGGTAGGTTCCATGGACCCCAAGATAGATGTGGCATGATTCTGTCCTTGAAGATCTCAGCTGAGAAGGAAGAGTAGGCTATAAAAGACTAAGAAAATAAGTCTGGATCCTATTTTTATCTGGTGATTCTCTTCCTGTTTCTATCTCTTTTCCAGTGTTTCTTTAGGCTGAGTCAATGGAGTTCTCTGAAATTTTCTATCTGGCAGCCACCAACCTTCCTTTTCTCTCAGTGTGTATTTCTCCTCCCAGGAACTATCAACAAAAGTAGGCACACTTTGTCACCAGCTGGTGAAAAAATTAAGGCACCTTTTTATGAATATAGAGCAAGTGTTAAGTTCTTAGTGGGATGGCAGTGGAAAAGTGAGGGAGGAAATAGGGGACATGATCTCAGGGATGAAATGCTTAGAGTCCAACAGGGAATGTACCACAAACACAACACAATGTACCAACAGACACATCTAAAGGGCTTAGTTCTTACATGAAAAGAACATATTTTCATGTATGTGACTGTGACGATTTTAATTTTACACATTGAACAATCTGTAGAAGTAATTTTTCTACTTCTCTAGATATATCACATGCTTACTGGTTGGAACAAAGAAAGTTTACAGTATTTGGTCCCACCCCTCAAAGGTCCTTTCTATCCAGCTGCAACATAATTTTGACTATCTGTTATTAACAGGTATTGATAAATGTAAAGAGGTTAAACTGAGGAGTTGACGAAAGTACTAGCCTAAATAAACTAAAAGCAAAGAGCATGATTAAAGGACATCCCTAGGCAGCTCTGTATGACAGGCTAGCTGGCTTTTTGCCTACTGGAGTAGTAAGTAATCTCCTTAAATATTTAAACTCCATGAAGTCAGGAGTTTTAAAGAAACTAGAATGAACTGGGTGGTTTTCTTTTTAAGATTTTATTTATTTATTCATCAGAGACACAGGCTGAGGAAGAAGCAAGCTCCCTGTGGGGAGCCCGATGTGGGTCTTGATCCTAGGACCTGAGCCAAAGGCAGACGCTAAACCCCTGAGCCACCAGGTGCCTCTGGGTGGTAAAGATTAATGTACAGTATGCATGCATAATAACTGCAAAAAGATTCTTCATTAGACTAGATTTTTCCTTCAGGAAGTGTGAATGTGAAAGATCTGAAATTGCATACACGCTGAAAAGGGCACAATACTCTCTAAGGTAAATACCAATATTCTACAACTTTTTAAATCTGGAAGCAACCTAAGAAATAATTATGAGAAATAAATGAATGAAGGTAAATGGCTGTATAACCTTTAAAAAGGTCCTGTAACAAATGTACCAGCAGAAGTCCAGGTTTGGGTGACAGTCCTGTGAGCTAGTGTGAGCACTAATTCTCCATACCCCCTGTGTCTGCGTGTAGATGGCCCAGCCTCAGGGAGCAGGCTGACTTTTAATTGCCACCTCTTCTCTGCCCCAGCTCACTGCAGTTTATAAGGCCATACTCAGTCCCAACAATCTGAACCCTCTCTTGCCAAGCAAAAAAAGCAGAAAATAAGTTGAAAGGTCTCTGAACATATAGCATAAATATAACAAAGTTATATGGTGAAATTCTCTTACATAAGGAGACTACCTCATTTCTTACTCAACACCCATTCACTATTATTTTAGGTAAAGTTCTAACAAGAATGTTTACTTGGTATATCATTCTACAGCAGGTCAAAATTCACATGTGGAATGTGGAAATGGGGCAACTAAAGCAGTTGGTCTGGGGAAGCCCACAATAAATGATAGCTGGAAAGACACCATTCATACAAGAAGGAAGTGAATGTTTGGAAAAGGATAACAATCTGGAATCGTTTTCTATCAAGGGGAACTGACACTAATAATGCCTTACTAACTTAAAACAGCATTTTATGATAGATTTCAACAGTAATTAATATTTAAAGTGATGGCTTTTGAGTCATTAAACTTAGAAAAAATATATTCTATACGTTCTGTTTAAGAAAGTAGAGAAGTATACACTATTTTTTAAGGTATTTTTATCTAAAATCCTTAGAATGTTTGAAGTGGTAATTTTGGGCTTTAGGCTTTGAGTTTCTGAAAAGTTTATTTCTGGATAACCTCATTTATTCCAATTCTACATGAACCTGAACTTCTCATATGAACCTTTGAAAAATGACTCTATCTTTGGACAAATAATCATTTGAAATCCTGCTTTACGTCTAGTATATAGTGTTCCATAAAATTTCTCCAGGTAGGAAGACCATTCTCATACACACTAATAATGTATTTGGTGGAACATTCACAGTGATGATCTTCTGACTGTATACCTGGAAGGAGGGCTTATGAAGAAGGCTAACACTGAGCCTGGCTCAGAGACTATACATTTGATTTCTTCACCCTGGTTCCACAGACATTGAGCTGGGTAGATAAAGATCACTTTCTAGTAATTGGCTATAGTTAACTTCATAAACATAGACACAGTTATAAAGATTTTTCCATATACCATCTCTCTAAGATAGAAGTAAAAGTCAATGCACAGATAAGTTGATATACAGATAGTTGCACTGCACATCCTAATTCAGGACTGAGCTAATAGTAAGATCAAACTATAGCAACTGAGTATAGAAATGGAGAGACATCAGATTTAAGGCTTGATAACTACAGCATGTTTTAACCCAGTGAAGGAAGTAAACAGCACATTAGGGTTTGAGAGCCTACAGACATGAGACCGGCAGAGAAGAGGAATAATATTGTATGTGAGTACTATGATTAATATTTACAAATAAGAATGGGCAGCTTATGGTAAGAAATAAGGAGTTTGGTGACATGTTGGAGGACATTTATTTATTTATTTATTTATTTTTTTAAAGATTTTATTTATTTATTCATGATAGTCACAGAGAGAGAGAGAGAGAGAGAGAGAGGCAGAGACACAGGCAGAGGGAGAAGCAGGCTCCATGCACCGGGAGCCCGACGTGGGATCCGATCCCGGGTCTCCAGGATCGCGCCCTGGGCCAAAGGCAGGCGCCAAACCGCTGCGCCACCCAGGGATCCCTGTTGGAGGACATTTAAAGCTCTATGTAGTTTATTCTGTGACTCCTATGGGTAATAGGGGGGATCCAAAGGTGTTGGTAACATGAAAGAGTGGGAGCCTGGAAGAATGAAAAGGGTATATAGGTTCCCAGATCAGAAAAGCTAGAGTTAATATCCTACATCTCCCATGTACTAGTTGATAATGAAAACAATATTTGCAAAACATTTCTTTGTTTTGAATAGAGTATATTAGGATGAATAAAGGAGAAAGGTGGGGTGCCTAGATGGTACAATTAGTTGAGTGGCAGACTCTTGGTTTTAGCTCAGGTGGTGATCTCAGGGTTGTGAGACTGGGCTCTGAACTTGGCATGGAGTCTGCTTAAGACTCTCTCCCTCCCCCCACTCCTCACTCTCAAATAAATAAACAAATCTTAAAAAAACAGTAGAGGGGCTTCTGAAGTAAACAGGTGTGTGAAGGTATTGACTGAAGAAAGGTTTGAATTCAGAGATGTATTCAAAAGAATCATTAAGACTTATTGAAAAAAAACCTTTAAACAATTGGTTGCCATGGTGACAGCAGTCATCACATCCTCTTAGCACCCTAAATGCTGCCTGCCTTCCACATTTCCTGGTTGGTAAGAAAATGGATGGTTCTCCTTACACTGTTAAACGATGTGTTACTAGATCAAATGAGCATCTTCATTAAATTACTAGTCTTTCATTTGCCCGCTCACAAACTGAAGCAGCTTTTCTCAGGCTGACACAAGAGCACAGGGAGGTTAAGGGTGAGTGCTACGGTCACACAATGGCAATCCTTCAGGGTCTCGGGTGTCTTCATACACCAGGTAAAACTGTGCCTAGAGACTCAGGAACTGCAGGGCTCCAGGCAGGGCCAACTCATCAAGTTCTCTGATGGGACATTCCATTTGTTGAGCCGACCTTGGGCCAGACCCTGTGGGAAGTGGTTCAGGCTCGAGTGGAAGAGCATGCCACCACCCTAACCGGGGGCATCTCCCAGGTGAGCCCTGGCACTTCTTCTCCACCTCCTCTTTGGCATCTGAGCATCCACTTCAAGGAGGGGATGACACCTCTGGGAGCCCCAGAGCCAGGAAGTTGGCCATGTACTTGGCCAGTGCCACATCGTCCACCATGCTCTGTCCTGTCTGAGAGAGAAGGTGATTTGCCACCCCAATGTAATGCAGACCCAAGGTGGGTCTACTGCATTCAAACTACTGTAAAATATTCATTTCTCTCTGACCCACATCATCCATTCACCTGAGAAAATAATGGAATTTAACCTTGGGCAATCCACTTAACCTCACTTGACCTAGTTTCTTTGGTATAGCATGAGGGTGTTCAAACAGATGAACTAATTTACTTCCCATCTCTAAAATTTCGTAATTTTATGCACTGGTTAAATGAAGACTAAATAGTATATATGGTTTAGGCATGTTCAGGAATGTATGACTAGGCCTTTTTAGCTCTTGTTGCCTACAGACCCAGCAGAGCCTCATTAGAAAGACCACAGAGGATCAGCTGGTGCTAATAGCTCAATTTCAAGTTCAAGAACAAGATTAGGGTTGATCTGGTGGGGGATACATGAGGAAAGATCATACTGGATAATGAAAATACCTGGTTCTTCCCATGAAATCTAGGAGGAACCACCCAGAGGTGGGTGAATTTTAATCTAAACTTTGAAGAATGACTAAAGGTAAAGAGAATTAAAAACAGAGGGAGCAGTATATAAAGAGGCTTGAGGTGCTGAGTGGAAGATCCAACCATGATCAGAAGATTAACAGAGACCACTGGCTCTGGCAGTGACATAGGATAATTTAAATGGTAACACACTGGCCTTATTCTAAATGTCCCCTGCTTGGGGCATGTGGTTGGCTCAGTCAGTTAAGTATCTGCCTTCAGCTCAGCTCATGATCTCAGAGTCCTGGAATCAAGCCCTGTGTCAGGTTCCCTGCTCAGCAGGGAGTCTGCTTCTCCCTCTCCTTCTGCCCTTCTATGTTGCTTGCATGCTTTCTCTCTCTCAAAGTTAAAAAAAAAAAAAAAAAAAAGACTCCTCCTCAGGAGTATGTGAACAACCTGATTTTTTTTTTTTTTTTTTTTTTGCAGTCAGGATGAGAACCATTTTCATGGTTAATAACAATTACTTGGAAGGATTGCATTTCATTAAGGGATAATATACAAAACGAATATATATTATAGGCCCAGTCTGACACACAGGAGATGTTGAAAAAATGTACTATTTCTTTTCTTGTTTACTTCAATTTTTCCAGGGTCAGTGACTAGTATAAGGTTGATGCTCAGTAAAAAAATGTATTGAATGAATAAATCATAAAAGCATCAGGCCAAGTCATGCATGGCTTCAGTGGCAACAGGGACATCTACTATTTGAAGGACTGAAGGCTACTCAGTAAACAGAGAACAAGTGAGCAAAGACACTGTTTATGGGTGTTGGGGGCTCTATGCGTAGAGCCCCCTAGAACTGTGCAAGGGCATGTCTACGTATGGTAGCCCTGAGAGTATAATAGTCATAATAGTTTTGGGCCATCTACAGATACACTAAAGGTTTGGGGCGCATAAGTTAGAAGATACTTATCTATTGGTTTTTACTAAACTTTATTTCTTCATGGATCCCTCTAGTGTGATCTGGGATTATGTTTGCTCTAATTCTATAGTGCATTGGAATTTCAGAAGCAAATATCTTCCTAAGGTATATAAATTGCATTTTTTCCTTGCACATCTGACCATTTTCACCAATCACCAGAACAAGCAGTCTTGTGACTCTGGGATGCAAAGAAGGAGGAGGAAGCTGTTTGATAGAATACAATTAGGAAATGTAACATTAAAATCTACTCCAGTTTCTAGCCCACTTCCTTCCTTTTCTTTCAAAGAACTACAATTTTCACATAACACTTCCTTCCTGCCCTTCCTCCTTCTCCTAGTGATTGTGATTAAACCAGATTGCACCATGTGCAACAAGGGTGGGGGAAGGGACAAGCAAAGGAGGGTTCTATCACAACACCTTGTTAGACTCCTGGAGTTTTACATACATTTTCATTATTGATTCTTTCTTACCATCTCCACTTGAAGATAGAGAAAACACTTACTAGGTGTCCTTTAGCAGGACCTGCTTGTGTTTCTGCAGGAAGGAAAGAACACACTTTTCAGTAAGGATTATATAATATCAAGCATTGTGGTTGGCCATGACACAAAATCCAGGTGAAACTTTACTGAAGTCAGGGCAGAAAGGGGCAGAGAACATGGCAGTGTTGAAGATGGGAGGATAACAAACCCCTCTGAGTATTAAATGATCAATATTCACTACCCAGAGCTACTATTGCCATGATACTATTTAATAGTGCGATGCTTCTGCTCAGTGAGAGAACCATTTTCAGCTCCCAATCTGAGTGGGGAAATAACCCTGCCTGCCGAATGGTTTAACTATTATCCCATCCAACACAGCTTCAGACTTGGCCACTTGGAGGAGCAAAATGCTGAGTTTATAGAAGAGAGCTGAGGCCTTAAAATGGTCTTTCATGGACTTAAATCAATTTCATAACTACTGGTGGAATGAGCATCCTGAGGCAGAGGGGATAGCCCAATGTAGACACTGGGACAAGAGCAATGTGGGGCATAAGAAGAGGATACAAATTTAATAAGAACTCTTCCTTTTGTAATACCGGTTAAGAGATACCTTAAACTTCTTGGTGAGAGGACCTGGAGACTTATTCTTAAACCTTAATAGGTTTAGAATAGGTTTATAAATAGTGGCATAGAAGCTTGTGCAATACATTATGCCGCTCTCCTTGGAGTATTTGAAGCTTTTAAATACCTTGATAAAATTCCTCATTAATGGCATCACTCTCAGTATGGTTGTACTAGGCACTTGGACTGGATGAATCTGGCTTCACTATTTTAGAGTCTACCTTAAATTAGTTTGTATGGTTTCACCTCTATTGTGTACTGACTGGTTATAAATTCAAACCCATGTTTTGCAAGCTTGTTTTGGACAATGCTGTTTGGATAATTTGTTTTCGTGGGTTTCTTTTTTTACTATTTTTTAAATCTATTTTTTATTTTTTGAGAATAACTTGTTTTGAATAACTTGTTTAGATGAAATTGATCTGCAGTTGGATGTTAAAACTTTCTTACCAAACTTCTGCACATGGAAAGGAGAGGACCATTACATCCTTGATACCAGAGTTAATGGCAGGGGTGTCCATCGTGTGATGGACCTTTAAACTTTAAAAACCAAGGTTTCACCAGTAACTTGAAAGTGTTTGGTCTGGGCAAGTCTACACTTTGCTAATCTAAATAGCTGTATATAGATGAGACACCTGCCCCTGTCATGGCTAGGCTACTCTTGGTTGGCAATGCTGTTGAGCTGCGCAGTAGTCTCAGGAAGAGAAAGGACACGTGTTCCTGTCTTGGCGAGGCTACTCACCACAGGCAGTGGAAGCAAGCTGTGTCCTGAGAGTAATAACCTTTGGATCAGCCCATCTTGTCTGTAATGCCAGTGCTGTCGCCTTCTAGCTACATGCTCTTAGCTTCTACTACGCCAGTGGCTGATACTGAGTTTATTTGGAAAGACTAACTCTACCAAGAATAAACTCATTTAAAAGGAATGCCTCAACTAAATGTCGACTTTATTTCATTCATCTCTTCTTTGTCTAGAACAATAATGTAATTAATCTATCATTGGCTCAGTATCTTTTTATTGGTATACTAAAAGGTTTTATTGTCCTATTTGCTATTGGTCTGTGACATATTATTATAGATTACAATTCCTACATGAACCCATGTTAAACAAATTACTGGCAAAGATGATCTAGTTTCTGGGCTGTGAACAAATCCACCTCTCCTCCCCAGTCTATTCTCCACATAGTAGTCAGAGATCTTTTTGATCCTAAGTGACACCATGGCTCACTTCTAATCAAAAGCCACCAATGATCTCACAAATCACAGAGAGTGAAACTAACAGCTCTGTCCATGGCTTGAGGGCTCCAAAAGACCTGACCCTCAGCTGTCTCTGATCTCATCCCCTAACACTGTCAGAGAGGCCCTTTCTGACCAACCTATTTAGAGTGGCCTCTCTCTCCTTTATCCTGCCTCTGTTTCACATAGCATTTCCTTCATTGGACATACAACATATTTCACAACATATTTCCTTATTACCTGCCTCCTTTTTCTAGAAAGTAGACCCTCTACACGGAGACAGATTATGCTCTAAACCATGCAGAGAGTGCCTGGTAAATAGAACTAAATAGAGTTTGTTGAATTGACGGATTTAAGATCCTTGTTCTGTAAATGAGTAGAGCAGGTAACTAGCTTCTATTACAAATGTTCTTTTTTTAAAAAAAAGATTTATCTGGGGAATCCCTGGGTGGCTCAGTGGTTTAGCACCTGCTTTCAGCCCAGGGTGTGATCCTGAAGGCCCCGGGATCGAGTCCCACGTCGGGCTCCCTGCGTGGAGCCTGCTTCTCCCTCTGCCTGTGTCTCTGCCTCTCTCTCTCTCTCTCTCTGTGTCTCTCATGAATAAATAAATAAAATCTTCAAAAAAATAAAAAATAAAAAATAAAAATAAAGATTTATGTATTTATATTGAGAGAGACTGGAGGAGTGGCAGAGAGATAGAGAGAATCCTTCACGCAGACTCCCTGCTGAGTGTGGAGCCTAATGGGGGCTTGACTCAACCCATGAGATCACAGCCTGAGCTGAAACCAAGAGCGAGATGCTTAACTGACTAAGCCACGGAGGTGCCTCTACAAAATGTTCTTTTATCCACTATTTTCTCTGGATGGCCAATTTATCACACTCACTATTCTATGTATAACTAGACTTTAAGTTAAATATTTGTAGCCTATTGCTTTGACAAAAGCCCGATTGGGGATAATTTTCTGCTTCTGGTTATCAGCTCTTTTATAGACTGGTATTTATTTGATAAGTGCCTGTACTTGTAAAGCATCCCTTTACTTACCATAGGGTGTGGAACTGTGCAGAGAATACTTAAGAATTTAAAAGCACTCCAAATACATGAATAAAATTGACATTCAGTAAGATCTCTGGTTTAGTGAATTAAATTTATAGAAAGATTGAATGTGAGATGAACCATGGCATAGTCTCTTATAACATTGTCATATTTTATTCAAGTTCAGTATTGAAGAAAAAAGAAAAGATATTTCATTCATTTTTTTAAATATAAATATGATTCATTTAGGAAATTTAATTAGGGTAAGAAATTTAAAACATGGGAGAAACTGGGATATTAGCAATCAAGTGGATAATTGTTTGTGTGCAAGAGTATAGCCACTCCCCCACTCTCTCTCTAATAAATGTGAACTTCCTGTGAAAGTACCTTTAGAACCATGCTGAATTTTAATTCTTTTAATTTATTTTTAGTATATTCTAAACATGTTAATATTCCGACATAATTCAAGTCAAGGAACACTGAACTAAGAGTTATTTAAAGATTTAAAATCTAGTTCTGGATATTCTATTAATCTGCTGGGTGAGCCTAAGTGATTTTTTAAAACATCCCTGGGCCTTCATTTTCTAAACTATAAAATTAAAGGATTACACTTGAACTCTCTAGCAATTCTGAAATAATATGATCACATGATCTAGACATAAGTGTTCTCAAAATCTTACTCCAAACATACTTTGGAATCTTTAGGTTAATATGAAAAAGACTTTTGACCTATTACAAGTCTCATGCACTTTACTCTGAGAAAAAGATCACAGGTCAATATTTAAGACACATTAATTTTATTTGCATACCATTCCCTCCAACTGAGGTATTTTATTAGAAACCTAAAAGCGACAAATTGGAGAGGTAAGGAATACAGGAAGCATGTATACTTATAATGGAGATGAAAATAGTGTAATAGAAGAGCAATGGATGGCAATAAAAATCTATTTTTAAAATTTATTATGATAACTAATGGTCATAAAGATCACCACTATTAAGAAAAGGTTATTCAGTAGATTTTACTTTAAAAACAGGGACATGCATAGTGTTTTATAAGTGTTCTATTTTAAATTTTTAAGGTAAGAAATTGGGGACATAAATATATTTTGAAACCTATAATATTAACATAGAGTTCTTTTCCAAATCACTCTAAATAAATGATGTATTATTCCTGTCTGAAATCTTGATTTTTAAGAGGCTGAAATTGAGTTTTTCAATTGTGATGAAATGTGAGATTCCATTTTAAGGAGTTCCTTTGAATTCTCTGTATTTAAAGATTAGAGGATTTTAGCATGGCCATGTTCCTTCTCACTTTTAGTGGCTGAAGGCCTTGTCTTATTATCAAGCTTCTCAAGGACTAAAGGTAATGAACACACAGAACATCTCAGACACCTGGAAAAGTCCAAGAAAGTTATAGGAAATTAACCTGTTTGTAATCAGGAATTCTTTTTCACCCACCTCCCTTGAGGTTATCAGTCAGGGATCTAGGAGGAAATAGATGGCACACACAAGCTCGACTAATTCCAGAGGGCTTAATGAATGGACTATCTACAGAGATGTGAGCAGGGCTAGGAAAACCACAAAAGATAGGCACAGCACTGGGGCTCTGGTAACAGAGGGGGCTGTGTTGACTCCTAGGCCTGAGAGGACAAGGGTAGGGGGACAGCTATCTGGACTCACAAGGAAAAAGTGGCAAAAAGAAAAGACTGCTTTGAGAGGAACTATGCCCTCAGGTGAAGGACACAGCCAGCCTGAGGTGATCTCTCAAAGAATGATGAGAGAATACATATCCAAATGACATTCTCCTCCTGCCCTGACATCTCTTGCCAGAAATTAGAGTACAGTGTCTGTGGATCTCACAGGCCAGCCCCCTGAGGTACCAAACGGTGGAGAATAGTAGAGAGTGAACCTGAAGGGACACACAAAGTACATTCTAGTATCTTTAAGCTCCTGGAGTTTTATAAGATGCACTTAATAAGCACATGTACGGTTTGGTAAAGAAACAAAGAGAAGTGGCCAGTGTGAAAGGAAGAGTCAGGCTCAGTTGCAGATGAGGGGCATGAAATGTGACATTGTGAGTATATACTTTATAAAAATACTACATTCTCACTGAATCACAGCATACAGTGACTAAAAAGATTTAAATGAACTCTTACATAAAACTTTCCACCCTTCATAGAAAAGCATACCACCTAAAACTATCTCCTATCACGATAATAAGACATAACCATTTTTCAGCACCAAGATCTTTGCTCCTATTTAATATGTAAGGTACATCAACAACGAAAATCATTTCCTGATGATATTATTCAGTAATACTTCTTGGCAGCTAACATATAGTAAGCATTGACAAATGCCTGGCTCTGCTAAGCCCTTATTTTATTTACTGTATTCAACAAACTGTGGTTTGCCTTCTCATAATCCCTGTTTTATAGATAAGGTAATTAAGGTTTAAAGGTTCTGTAACTTGCTCAAAGCCATAGAAAGAAGTGACACAGCAGGAATGCAAAGCTTGTTAGTTTGTCCCAGAGCCTAAATTCTTCAGTGATTAGGGTTGAGGGCTTCCAACAATAACCAGATAGGGAAAAGCTAGGGAGAGGGTAGAGGGTGAGGGACTGGGAAGCCAGGGAGGGAGGGCAGGGATGAGGGATAGGCAGTGGTGGTGGGGGTTAGGGGGGACAGGGAGAGACTCAAGGGCGATAGAGAAGTTGGATCCCATTATAATCCTTACAAGTCAAGCAAGGTAGGAATTTAAATTGCAAATTATGTGGGTAGTTTGAATTTAGGAAAAAAAAAACATTTTGCTTTTTGAACAATCCCAAATATATTGACTAAAAAATATGGTCAGCTACCAATTTTTGACTAATATCCTTTCAAGAACTCAAAATATCTTACCGTGCTTACTCAGCAATTCTTTACTTATTTAAAAAGTGTGGCATCAGCGTTGAATTCAGACTAAAACTGGCGGCATCAAAGTTTTAGATTAACTTCTTTTTGTTTTGTGAAACTAAATGCTGTAACCAATATTATAGGAATGTACTGCTTAATCTGACAATAAAAGGCTAATTTAATTGTTATGGTCTTATTTTAAGGCTAATTTGCCTCCAGTCTTTCATGTGCAATGCAAAGGCAGTCAAACAGAGGGAACCCTGAAGCCTTGTTCTCTAAATGCACATAGATGAGATTTAATTTTCAAAATAATATAAAAACCTAGATGAGTTATTGAATACCAAATACTCACTAGACAAAGTTTCTTATATATTTTTTCTTTTCCCCCATTTGCCCATCCCCCCTCTCCCCTCCCCTCTGGCAACCACTAGTTTGTTGGGTGTTTTTATGGGTCTGTTCCCACTTTGTTTGTTTGTTTATTTTGTGGAGACAAAGTTCCTTAACAGTCTGCTTGAATTGAGCAGGGTTGAAGCCTAGAAAAACCACACTGTGTGAACTTTCATAATCTTTTGGTAGTCTATTATAGACTTTATTTTTTTAATATTTTATTTATTTATTCATGAGAGACACAGAAAGAGAGGCAGAGACATAGGCAGAGGGAGAAGCAGGCTCCCTTTGGGGAACCTGATGTGGGACTCGATCCTAGGACCCAGGGATCCTGATCTGAGCCAAAGGCAGATGCTCAACCACTGAGCTACCCAGGTGCCCTAGACTCTCTTATTTTGAACTGAATTTTAATTTGCTTTTATGTTGCAATATAGATACTTGCTATAAATTCTTGCAAATGACTAAAAGAGCTTAGAGATAGGTTCAAAGAATTTATTTGCATCATTTGAATTAATAATCATAAATGATGGCCCTTTAGCAGATGTAGTATCTGTGACACTCCAGGATCAGGTTTAGTGCAGAGATGAAAGAGAAAATTAGGAATGCCTAAGGAAGAGCAGACATGGGTTTATTTTCCCAATCTGCAGGCCTATGACTTGTAATACTGCCTGCTGCACCCCAAAGATTGAGCCAGACCGTCCGTCCCTAACCAAAAAGTTTCCTCTCTACTGCCTTGCCTTCCACCATACTTTTTTCTTCAGAATGCAGTTGGAATTTTGCCACTCTTTAAAACGTTATTGGATAACAAAATATTCCATAGTTAACACATTTTAAAAGAGAATTGATAGTTAAATACAAACAAAGCAAAACAAGAAGGCAGTATTATTTTGATCCTGGAATAGATCTAGGATGCTCAGGGGGAAAATTAAAAGTATATCACTAGAAACAAGAAAACAAATAAAAAAAAATTTAAATATTTAAAGAAATTTTGGTACTGGGTATTAAAATACATTACTTCAAACTCAAGCTCAGCTAGTACATTCAGTACTCTGGTTGGTACAATGAACACAATAGTTTCTTTGTATTTGGTATGTCAAGGTCTACTCTTTCAAACTTGACAGATCCTTAGTTAAAAGATAACAGATTCAAGTACTTTATAGCTATAAACCAGGTCAGTGTAGTTATGTGCATACGCTCTCTTTTCCTATGAGAATTCCTGCCTGTATAGAACATCATTGGTGCTGAAAAAATGTTCATTGATTAGATGAGTAAATAAATAAATACATAAAATAGAGTTAGTTCTATTCAAAAAAAGAAAAGCTTTTCTTTATCTACCTATACTTTAAAACATATTTTATTTATTTGACAGAGAGAGAGAGAGCAAGAGAGAGAAAGGGAAAGGGAGAAGCAGGTTCTCTGCCTAGCAGGGAGCCCGATGTGGGGTTCAACCCCAGGACCCTGGGATCCTGACCCTAGCTGACGGCAGCTGCTTAACTGATTGAACCACCCAGGCACCCCATACCTACCTATACTTTCAATGGCTTTTTGAGTGTGCATGACATCGCTACATTTAAATATTTAAATACAATCGTCTTTGAGTGACTTTGTGAAAAAAGAAATTTGAAAGATATACTTACATAGCTTAAAAATAAATATATAAAGCAATATGTTGCAAATCATTCCTTTTCTACATTCATCTAGTTTCTCCCATTCTTGCCAATATGTAACTACTATTAGATTTTTGTGTCCTTAAATAGACTTTTCTAATATATATAACCAAATATGAATATATATTTCTTTCTCAGAATTACAAAAATAGTGGCATAGGGTGCACACTATTCTTCAAAGTGATTTTTCCCTATGTTGGAGATATTTCTATATTAGTGCAAGCGATGACTGGCTTGCCATATTTCTGGTATATAGTGGGATGATCCTTAAAGTGAAAATTAATTTTTTGCAAAAAAAAAATTCATACCTTTTTATCTCCTTATTCCTCAACTTCCCTCTTATTCCCAATCATCAATTTTTAAAAATCTTGCTAATTCCTAATAAAAATATTAATCCTTCTTATGTAGAAATAATTAGTAATGAAATTTACAAATACAAAACATGTGACTCTTGTTTCAACCTGATAGGATTTTTGACAACAAAATATTCCTGCTGTATTTTGCATATGAATTTATGCCACACACTGGATAAATTTTTAATTTTTGTTACAGAAAGTGGTTGATGTTCACAAATAGAACTAAGCATATATTAATTTGTAATCAATAAGGTACAAGACTGCATTGTTTTTCCCTCTGCAGACATAATCCGCATAAGAGAGAGAGCAAACAAGTGCGCGAGTGTGTGTGTGTGAACAATACCACATTTGTGCAGGTTATCAGGAAGATATATAGTATTATTTCTACATTAGCATATACTTCTTTGTTTACTTGTTTCTTCTATTAAAGTTCTTGACAAAACTTGTATTTTACTAACCTTTATTTCTACTTTAGAACAAAGTATAAGCTTTGTACACAGAAGGTTCTCAGTAAATACTCATGCAACCAAATTAAAGTTATTTGAATTTCATGCTGTAGGGAAAAAAATCAATTTAATTTAATGAACTGACTTAGGAGATTTTTTGAATAAGATCTTGGACAGGTCTTATGATACACGGGGAAAAATTTTGTGACAGAGACTCTATGATAAAAATTTGTTGGAATGAGACACATAAAAAAATTAAAAACAAAATCACAAAAAAAGCATCAATTCTGATTTCCATAGTTATATTTTTAATAATTATATAATTGGCCTGAAGAAGGAAAAAGAGATCCATGGCATTTATATCAATGTCATAGTAAAGCAGGACTTAATGATACTAAAGAGGTTCATTAAAAATTAGAGATATATCAGCTATTTCAAGTTGATGACAAAATTTTTTGACTGAATTTTAGAATTTTTAATTTGGAGTTTTGCAGTATATAAAGGTACTCTTTAAAAACCTCATACATGATTATTTCAAGTAAGAACCTTAAATTATAAGAATGGTTTTTCAGGATCTGTTTAATTAGTTATTTATGAATATTTGTCACCAGTGTTTCCTGATATGTTACATAAATTCTTTTATTTTTTATTTTTTTTTTTTAATTTTTATTTATTTATGATAGTCACAGAGAGAGAGAGAGAGGCAGAGACATAGGCAGAGGGAGAAGCAGGCTCCATGCACCGGGAGCCTGATGTGGGATTCGATCCTGGGTCTCCAGGATCGCGCCCTGGGCCAAAGGCAGGCGCCAAACCGCTGCGCCACCCAGGGATCCCACATAAATTCTTTTAAATCTCTGTTCACATAGTTGAATCACTTTTGCAGGTTTCTACAAAACTTGGATGAGTGAAGCCATATGACTACATTTCTATTTCCTTTTTAAAAAAAATTTTTAAAGATTTTTAAAAATTTATTCATTCATGAGAGACACAGAGAGAGAGAGGCAGAGACATAGGCAGAGAGAGAAGCCGGCTCCATTCAGGGAGCCCCATGTGGGACTGGATCTTGTAACTCCAGGATCACTCCCTGAGCCAAAGGCAGACGCTTAACTGTGAACCACCCAGGCATCCCTCTTTCTATTTCTTTACTTTCTTTTCCTTCTCTGTAGAAAACCATATTTCTGTATGAAATTATTTAAAGTTAAAATATCTAAGTAAAGATAGTTTCGTAAGCAAACTTCAACCCACTTTTTTTTCCATTTTATTAATCTGAAATATGAAATTGCTTAATGATTTTTCAAAAGCTGAAGAGAAGCTTTAATTAAACATTACACTAGCTATGAAGATGATACTAATGTAAATTGTGAACTTTGGTGTTTTTTTTTTTTTTTTTTTTTTTTTTTTAATTTCTATTTTACTTATGATAGGCACACAGTGAGAGAGAGAGGCAGAGACACAGGCAGAGGGAGAAGCAGGCTCCATGCACCGGGAGCCCGACGTGGGATTCGATCCTGAATCTTCAGGATCGCGCCCTGGGCCAAAGGCAGGCGCCAAACCGCTGCGCCACCCAGGGATCCCGAACTTTGGTGTTATAGTCAAGAAATTTAGATTTCATTTCTGTCTTCCTAACAGAAATGTTGGGAAGATAGCAATACCTAGGACACTATGTGGCTCAATATTCCAGTTATAAAGAAATGCCATTTGGCCAGAATAATTCAATATGTATTTTATTATCTACCTACTTCCTTTTGTATCCAGAATATTGAAATGAAAATGTCTATAGATGTATTCAGAATAAAGGCACCTCCAAAGATGGCCACATACTAATTTCTAGAGTCTGTGAATATGTTACCTACATGGCAAGGGACTTTGCAGTTATGATTAAAATTATGAACTTTGAGATGGGGAAATTATCCTAGTTTACCCACATGGGCCCAAGAACATGTTTCAAAACAATTTTTTGCATCCCTATAACTTTAGAACATGCCAAACCCATAGTAGGCACTTAGCAAATATTCGTTAAATGAATAAAAGAAGGAATAATATAAGATTGAGGAATCCAAAAAGAAATAACCTAATAATTAATTAATTATTATCTGTATTTGTAGAATTCTAGGAGGTGTCAGACTTTTTAAAACAGTAAAACTATCACTGCTCACCATTTTTTTCCCTCTAGGAATATAAGTAATAAGGTTAAAAACACTATGAAATCAAGAGCCCCAATGTACCTTTGAAATGTGATCCAGTTCGAAAATTTCTCCTTTGTTCCCTATAAATGTCACAATGGAAACCATGAAATAAAAACCTAACAATGGAAAATTTATGATGATGCAATTCAACAAACTGGAAGTAGAAAACTTTAAGTTATCTTATCCATATAATTTACAGTGAAATATAATGAATCCAAATACGGATTTTAATTAGTAAAAAATTGATGGGGGAAAATAAAATATGAATTACTTTGAATTAAGATATAATTTTCTTATTTTAAAAATAACCCCTGTTCTATTAAAAACTGCTACATTTTAAGCTTATAAATTTCGGTAAAATTTGGACAAAAGATGGTAAATACATAAAGATGACCTGGTGGTAACAAATTAAATGAATTTACTGAAAAACCAAGAAATCAGGGGTGCCTGGGTGGTTCAGTTGGCTAACCATCCCACTCTTAATTTCTGCTCAGGTCATGATCTCGGGGTCATGAGATCAAGCCCCATGTTGGGCTCCAAGCCGAGTGTTGAACCTGCATAAAATTTTCTCTCTTTCCTTCTGCTCCTCTTCCCAAGCTCATGCTCTCTCTTAAAACAAAAAACAAAACAACCAAAAAACAAATCAAAATAATTCTGCAATCTAACCTAAGTGACCAGTTCTTAAGTTCCAATTCCATAATACTATCCTTGACACATAATCTCAAATAAAACAGAATTATGTAACAAAGAACAGAACAACTTTTAGTATGACAAAATTTATGCCTTATTCAAATGTACAACAATAAAAGAATGGTTTGGTAAATAGATCATATATTTAAACATCAGGCACTAAAACAAATGTAGCATGAAAGAAAATTAGTGTGGAAATTTTTAAACTTAGTTTGATCTCAACAATTTTAAAACATGCATAGGAAAAATTTGGAAAGCTATATGCCATAATATTATACGTAATTGGTAGCATTGCAAAGTATTTTAATTTTGTACTGCTTTTTACTGTTTTCCAAATTTTCATTATTAAAGTTATTATTTTATATTCACAGAAAGCATTTTGTAATGTAAAAGAAAAATTCTAATATAAATGATCACTTCTGATCATTTAACATTTCAAATTCTGTAATCATGTCTGTTCCATTAAAGCCTCTGTAGGAATAGGAATGAGCTGTTTTAGACTTAACCAAGGGCTTTTCAAAATAGCGCCAAGGTACATTTTAGGTTTGATCTGAGGAACAGAATTTTCTTAAATAATACAAGTCAATATTAACCATGAGGAGACAGGTTACAAATAAACATTTTATGAGAAAAGAACTTCTTTTTGGTTAACTTAAAGAGCTATTTTATTGACATAATCACTAATACTGTGTTAGGTGCCTGAATTATCATGCATGTAATCAAATCCTACCTTTGCAGGTTAGCACATAAATTCCATAACTTCATAAAGTTACTCCAATAAGCTGAGTGATAATTAGTTTTATATACCACTGCAGGTCAAATAAAAACCAATATATTGGTGAAATTATTACTTACTGTGGTAGCACAATGAATATCTTTCCACACTGTGGCTTCCCTGGAGAGATCAGAGACTTCAAACAAATTATCAAGAATCACTTCCCCAATCATGTCATGTCTAGAAAATCTGTCAAAATCATAAACACTGAAATGTAGTTTTCGGTTGCTGAGTTGATCATATGCTACAGGAAACTGAAAAGTTTCATCAAATAGAGGATTTAAAGTCTTTCTGTGTACACGGGTCTGAAATTTCTTTTTCCTATCTGGAAGAAGATACATCTTCACGTAAGGGTCAGACGTGCCTGTGAAGTCTTTAGCAGGGAGGTCTAAGGCTTTGATAATTTTAACAACTAGAAGTTCATTTTCATAGTCATATTGGAGGGTGAAGTTAAGTTTCCCGCAGGTTTTGATATCTTCTTGCCTGTTGCCTTCAGAATCAACTGATTTCTGTTTGTAGAGCTCTGGTTTTATCCTTCCAATGCTTGTTGTTGTTTCTCCTCTTTGTAAAACAGGTTCTGTGCCCATGCTAAAATCAACACTGGAAACCTGCATTTGCCTTGGTAGGTGTCTCCTGAAGGAATTGTGGCTGTACATACACACACACACACACATACACACACACGCAGAAAATAATTTAGGAAGATCATTTTGTTGACATTATTCAGTGGCATATAAACTGTCCCCTCACCCCCAAGATAATGAAAGCACTGCATTTGTATTAATAGACAGACAGATACACACACACACACACACACACACACAACTACTTTTGAAAAACCAGAAATGCAATATTCAAAGGAATAGGATTCTAAAATGATAGAAATACCTGAAACTCATGAATGTACATTTTTATTAGCTTTTGGAATTTTGTACTCTAAATCACAGGCACATAATTACTATACAATTGTAAAAAAATAGGATTACCAACAAAATTTAGTATTCCACAAAATACCATGAATCATCAGTCATCTTGTTATATGTATCTGTAATCTTATGTAGACAAATCATTGAGATGGCTGGTTTCTCTCTATCTGGATATTTGTGTCTCATGGATCTCATGTTTTACTGACTACACCATTGCAATAAAAAACAGAAGTCTACCTATTCTTATACTATGTTAAGTATTTCTAATACTTAAGACAAAGAAATGAATATTTACTTGTAGAAAGAATATGGTGACAGCCAAAATGAGTACATTTTTCTTTTTTCAACATGGAATGGGCTTCAGAAATTCTGAGGATTAAAAAATGTAGAATTTTAGAATTTGGGGCCAAAATAATAGAGTGTTTTAGAATTCAAACTGACTTTCCTATTATCAGTTACTATTCATCTAGTCAACGTTTCCAGGGCATTAGCTGTACCAACTAACCAGTGCCTTGTAAATGTGACCTGCACTAAGATCTGCTTCTCTTCTACTTCCTCTGTGATTTCTGGCAGGAGCTGTGTCAACTTATAGGTCTACTCAATGCTTAGTCCCACGTCTTTTGTTCTTTAATTTCCTTGGTCTCTCCATCAGACTAATCATTTCTTGGACTATAACTATAATATAGTGGTTCCCTATACTATATTTCCCACTACTATAGTATAGTACTACTATATCCATAGTATATCCTGGGGGGTTCCCACTACTATAATATAGTGGTTCCCTGCATGGATCTCCGACATATAAACTTCTAGTTCCATATTTCTATATCTATAAGGGAGATTTCTAAATGAATATACTAATTTTGCCCCAAACTCAAGCAAAGTCATTAATTTTTGCCTTCTATGTCTAAACTGGCGCTCCCTTCCACAATCTCAGAAAATAGCTCTAACATTTTTATCAGCCACTTATGCTTGGACTCCTACAGTATGCTTTGAATCACCTTTACTTTATTCATGAGGTTTACTCAATTTGCTAAACCTGTTGATGTTTGCTTTGAAACATCCCATATACTTGTCCATTAATTCTCATTTCCATTGCTACTCAGTCCAGATCCTCATCACCTTATACTTGGCTTTCCAGATAGTCTTTGGCTGGTTTTGCTTCTTTTAGTGCTCCCTTATACTTAATATCTATCTAGCACTTACTTCAAAACCTGTACTCATTTCTGTTATTACATCAGGTCTACATTTCTTACAGCAAGCACTAAGTAATACCGAGGACATTGCTTAACTAATACTTGGTTCATTGACGCACACATAAGGACTGATTTAAGAAGGATAAAAAAATTGATAACCGGGAGTAAGATATTTAGCCATGGTACCATTTGAGAAGAGTTCAAGGAGCTGAAGATGTTGAAACTAGAAAGGACAGGAAGTCTGCCTTCTAATTTCTGAAGGACCATCATTACAGAATTAATAAGAATCTCAGTGGAAGTTACAATAGACTTCAGCTTAATATAAGAGAACATTAAAAAATATCTAGAGCTATCCAAAATGGGGAAGTAACGAACTTCCACAAACACAAAGTATAGAAACAAAGGTTAGATGTTGAAGGAAAGTTTTCTGCCTCAGGTGAGGTGCTAGACTTCTAAGTATTTTCTTTCTTTCTTTTTTTTTTTTCCTTTAAAGATTTTATTTATTTATTCATGAGAAACACAAAGAGAGAGGCAGAGACATAGGCAGAGGGAGAAGCAGGCTTCCTGCGGGGAGTCTGATGCAGTAATCAATGCCAGGATCCTAGGATCACGATCTGAGCCAAAGGCCAATGCTCAACCACTGGGCCACCCAGGTGTCCCGTAAGTGTTTTTATTTATTTATTTATTTATTTATTTATTTATTTATTTATTTATTTATAATTTTTATTTATTTATGATAGTCAGAGAGAGAGAGAGAGAGAGAGAGAGAGGCAGAGACACAGGCAGAGGGAGAAGCAGGCTCCATGCACCGGGAGCCCGATGTGGGATTCAATCCCGGGTCTCCAGGATCGCGCCCGGGGCCAAAGGCAGGCGCCAAACTGCTGCGCCACCCAGGGATCCCGCCTAAGTGTTTTTAACACTTAATTTCTGATTTGCTATCATTCTGTGATTCTTTAATAATTTTATTCAAGATATCATATGTGTACTAATAAAATAATTTTATTAGGTAAATTTAAATTATGTAAAATCAGAATTATAGTCTGAGGTGTTCCAATTCTCTCACATTGAATTAGCTTATTTTCTATTAATGGGACTGAAATACTAAACAACTTTTTTTGGTGTGTGGCACTTTCCATATGCTTTTTTTTTGTTATTGTTTCAGATTTTTTATTTATATTCTAGTTAGTTAACATACAGTGTAATATTGTTCTCAGGAGCAGAATTTAATGATTCATCACTTATGCATAACACTCAGTACTCATCACAAGTGCCCTTAATACCCTCCTCCCCTCCAGCAACTTTCCGTTTGTTCTCTATAGTTAAGAGTCTCTTAAGGTTTGCCACTTTTTTTTTTTTTTTTTGCTTCCTTCCCCTATGTTCATCTGTTTTGTTTCTTAAATCCCACATATAAGTGAAATCATATGGTATTTGTCTTTCTCTGACTTATTTTGCTTAGCGTAAGAGATTCTAGCTCTATCCATGTCATGGCAAAAGGCAATATTTCATTCTTTTTCATGGCTGAGTAACATTCCATTATATTTATATACCATATCTTTATTCATCCATCAGCTGATAGTCATTTGGGCTCTTTCTATAATTTGGCTATTGTTGATAATGCTGCTATAAATATCAGGGTTAATGTACCCCTCTGAATCAGTATTTTTGATCCTTTGGATAAATACTTAGTAGTGTAATTTCTGGGTAGGATAGCTCTATTTTTAACTTTTTGAGGAACCTACATACTGTTTTCCACAGTGGCTGCACCAATTGGCTTTCCTACCAACAGTGTAAGAGGGTTCCCCTTTCTCCACATCCTCACCAACATCTATTGTTTCCAGAGTTGTTCATTTTAGCCATCCTGACAGGTGCAAGGTGGTATCTCATCATAGTTTTGATTTGTAGCTCCCTGATGATGAGTAACATTGAACATCTTTTCATGTGTCTGTTAGTCATCTGTATGTCTTCTTTGGAAAAATGACTGTTCATATCTTTTGCCCATTTCTTAACTGAATTATTTGTTTTTGGGGAGTGTTGAGTTTGGTAATTATTTATAGATTTTGGATACTAACCCTTTATTAAATATGTCATTTGCAAATATCTTCTCCCACTCTGAAGGTTGCCTTTTAGTTTTGTTAATTGTTTCCTTCACTGTGCAGAAACTTTTTATCTTGATGAAGTCCCAATAGTTCATTTTTGCTTTTGTTTCCCTTGCCTCCAGATATATATCTAGCAAGAAATTGCTATGGTTGATATCAAAGAGGTTACTGCCTGTTTTCCCCTGGGATTTTGATGGTTTCCTATCTCTTCCATTTTTGAATATATTTTTGTGTATGGTGCAAGAAAGTGGTCAATTTCATTCTTCTGCATGTGGCCCAGTTTTCCCAACACCAGTTGTTGAAGAACAGTCTTTTTTCCATTGGATATACTTTCCTGCCTTGTCAAAGATTAGTTAACCATAGAGTTGAGAGTCCATCTCTGGGTTTCTATTCTGTTTCCTTGATATATGTGTCTCTTTTTGTGCCAGTACCATACTGTCTTAATCACTATAGCTTTGTAATATTGCTTAAGTCTGGAATTGTGATGACTCCAGCTTTGCTTTTCTTTTTCAAGATTGCTTTGGCTATTCAGGGTCTTTTGTGTTTATATAACTTCCATGTAAGTTTTAGGTTTGTTTGTTCTAGCTCTGTGGAAAATGCTGGTGCTTTTTTGATAGGGATTGCATTAAATGTGTAAATTGCTTTGGGTAATATAGACATTTTAACAATATTTGTTAAATATGAGCATGGAATATTTTTTCATTTCTTTATGTCTTCCTCAATTTATTTCATAAGTATTTTATAGTTTTCAGAGTACAGTTACTTTACCTCTTTGGTTATGTTTATTCCTAGGGCCTTATGGTTTTTGGTATAATTGTAAATGGGATTGATTCCTTGATTTCTCTTTCTGCTGCTTCATTATTCATGCATAGAAATGCAACAGATTTCTGTACATTGATTTTGTATCCTGTGACTTTACTGAATTTGTGTATCAGTTCTAGCAATTTTTTGGTGGAGGCCTTTGGGTTTTCTACCTAGAGTATCATGTTATCTGTGAATAGTGAAAGTTTGACTTCTTCCATGATAATTTGGATACCTTTTCTTTTTGTTGTCTGATTGCTGAGGCTAGGACACTAAACAACTATTTAAATATCATAAAAATGGTACAGCTAATACCATTCTAATTTTTGCTATTTTTTAGCACTAATTTGATAATGAAGTATCATTTATTTCTTTAAGTCTGTATATCTATCCTTGATATACAGGATCAGGGGCTTAAATTAGAGATAGGCAATCATTAGAGAATATGTAGGAAAATAAGAAGAATTTTAAAAGGAATATAACTTTAAACCAACCATAGTACAGATCTCACTCCTTCACTTGCCGGTTGCCTGATTCTGGGCAGGGCATCTTAGGGCTTCTATCTGGAAAATGAGGGTAATAGTATTACCCATGCTATATGTTGTGATGCAAATTATGTGAAATGATGCATGCCCTTTGCTGGGTACATACTACATACTCAACAAAGCTTTTAATGACAATAAAAATGATATAAGTTTTTAAAAATTATAAAGGAATATAAGTATATTTTTTTGAATTATAATTCAAAACATATGCTGGGGTATAGTATAATTTAGTTCTATATTCAGTGTACCTAAGAGATTTAGGATATTTTGTTAAATAATGTAATATTTCTGCCTGAGTCACCTTTACTTATGTAATGATTTTTTAAGAAAAAATTTATAAATAAAATCCCTCCAAAGTAAATTCCTTATTTTTTATAGATTCCATTCACACTTATACTTTTCAATATAATAAAATTTTAATCTTCTATTGTCTCTCTAAAAATCAGCAATTTCTTTCTTATGTCTGAATATAATTGTACAGCTGTAAAGCCCCTCCAGCAGGAATCAAAGAGTAGTAATGTTTTTGTTCTAGTAAGCCAGTGCCCTAATTATAGGGTAAATAGTATATCTTCTAAGTCATAGTTAAGCTAGTCAGTTAAGAGAAGCTTTAATTATTACAATGCTAAACTATTACCGTGACAAAATGGATCTTTTTCTTCTTGCTTCCCCCTGCCCCGCCCCCTTTCTTTTTCTCTTTTGGAATGACATGGTAAGTGGCTAGTCTCACACAGATATCCAACCAATCAAAGTATAGGCCACTTGTCTATTATTGATCTCATTCTTATCCTTCAAACCTGGGAGGGCATCACCAAAGTACTTTTCCAGATAGAGAAGGAAAAACTTTCCCTACCTTACCTGGAACATCTAACCGTATCTACATAGAGTCAAAATTCCTCAATGCCATAAGAATAACATGCATTAACATGGTGATTTTTAAATATTACCAATAGGTCCTTTCCTTCAAACCAAATCAGAAGCCAGAAGTTGAGTATGTAAAGACAGAGCTCCTCTAGTTGTTGTGTGGGTACAGTCCTGGAATCCCACTGGAAACCAAACCAACATTTCCCTACTACCCAGAAGAAGATGCTTAAAGATCAGAACATTGAGATGAAGCAGGAAACATGTTGGCTTGGAATCAGACAGTTTGAGCCCAGCTTCCCTATGAAGTGAAAGCAACTTTGGACAAGTCACTTAACCTGTTTGAGCTTTACTCTCCTTATCTATAATATGAATACTTCACAGTGTGAAGGAAGATCAAATGAGATATTAGATGAGACGACTATGAAAATTAGAACTTCTCATACTGATAATAGTTAGAATCATTAGAATTCAAGACACAAAGGAGTTGAAGCGCAAATGCCATAATGAACGCTCTGGTTCTGACAACTGCAAGCCTAGGGTTGCTGTTTGGGGATGCACAGGTGGCACAAAGTCATTCCTGTATGAGCATGTCCTGCGCCACAGCCCTGGATAACTCTACCCTCTAATCAACTCACTTCTTAGCATCTAGCAGTTGTCTCTTTCTTATTCTCCTACTCTTAACTGCAGTGTCTTTACCGTCTGTTAAGTTTACCTTAGATATTGCTTGAGAATTCAGAGAGGAAAAGCAAAAATATATATAGCAGCATTTTATTGATTTATTCAATATATTTATAAGGACTTCATCTCTCCCTGATTTTGTTAGTACTGAACTTTGTATCCAAAACTATCAGCATATATTAAAAGTTATACCCCATCTCATAGTTAAGAAGGCCTAACTAGTAAGACTAAATCAAGTTTGTGGTAAACTAAGTTTTCATCTTTATTTGTTTCCTGTTTTCTTCTATTCAATTAGAAACAAAGAGAAGAGTGATTCATTCAATACACAAAAATCTCAGCAAACAAAAACCCACACAAAACCAAAACCAAACCAAATCAGGCAAAGCACTCCATATATGAAGGCAGACTAAATTGCATAATATGTCACAATGAGTTTTTTAAAATAAAAACTGGGCATCAGTAAAATTTTCTATATCCTTAATCTTTTCTTTGAATGTTCTTCTCACCTTATTCCTCCGTAGAAACATGGCTCTTGTCTAAGGACATGGGTTCTGCTGCGCCCCTCTCATGTGGTGGCTGATATGTTCCCCACAGTCCTTGTTTCACTAGCCTGGAGGTGGGGCAGTCATACAATCCTCTCACTCCCCATTGTCACTTTGGCTCCATTCCCCCTTTATCGACCTCTCCCAGCCCTAAAGCTGAAGTCAGCAAGTCACGTCCCCATTATTACCTATTGTTAATCATCTATTGATTACTAAATCACTCCCTTTAAAGTCTTCATTATTTTCATTTCCTGGTTCACTAATACTTTTTAACAATGTTTTGGTCTAATTTCTAGCAGTGTATATGTTTCTCCCCAACTTGTGGCCCCTAGGTTCTTTGAATTCCCCTCCTGCAATGATGTTCTTTACTTACTGAAATCACTACCATGTACATAGATTTTTGTCATCATTAGCTGCAAACTTGCCACAACCCCAATGTCATGCATTCCTCTCACTGATCAAAATCTCATATCTTTCTAGCTCAGACCCTCTGATACCCCAACTCTGACAACCTTTCCAACTTACCAGGACTCTAATCTATGACTGTACCACCATTTCATAGTCCCTACTTCCCTGATATCATTTCCCTCTCATTATCCAGTTTTAATTCCATGGCTAATTAGTAGAGTCACTCTCAGGCACATCTCCAATGCCTGTTTTCTCGGCCTTCTTAGTTGCAGGACAAAACTGCAGCTCTGGATGAATTCAAGCCTCCATCATCTCTACACCTGTACACATGCAAGGGATTGCAATTAGAGAAAAACACAAAATAATTCTCACTGCTCCACTTTAAATTCATGACCACATTCCTCATGTAAACCCTAATGTAGCACAGCAATTTCTTCTCCCTCTCAATCTCCTAGATTTTCAAGAAGACTATATCACACCTTCTACCTTCCTACAAACCTCCATCACCTTCTTCCTCATTCTAAGTCTCAATTAATGACCTAACTTTCCGTTTCACTTGGAAAAATTGAAGCAAAGAGCAGACCTTCCACAGGCACCATCTCGTCAACCCTCTTAGCAACATCTGTAACCCATATATTTTGCCTTAAATACAGTCCCTCCACTTACATAGTAAATCCCATTTTCTTTCATGTCACCTTCCAGAATATTCCCTCTGATTCTTGCATTATTAATCCTCCCTCTGTTGGATCACTACTATCAGCATAAAAGCACACTGTTGTTTCTCCTATCTTAAAGGGAACTTCATCTCTCTGTACTACTGTTTCTCTGACATATTTATAACAAAACTCCTTGAAAGAGTTGAGGACAATCTGTTTACTATCCAATGTATTTCTTTCTATTCTATTTAAACATACTCTAATTACTTTACACGTGCTCAACTCCATCACAACCACTCTTGAAAATATGAACAGTGTCTTCTCCACATTGCTAAACTCACAGGGAAATTCCCACCCTTACTAGAGTAAGGGTATACTTGATACAAGTATATCCCAGACAACTTTACTAGAGTCACTTAACAGTTAATCTCTGCTGTTTATTTACATACAATTTCACTTGGCTCCCAAGTTATACCCTCCTGGATTTTCTCCTAGTTTACTAGTCTCTATTTCTCAGTCTACTATGCTATTCCTGATGTCTGCAAACAGTGTATTGAAATCACTTGTTTGCATATCAGTCTTCCATTCCTCAACCCTTTTGCTAGATTGTGGTCTTTATAATGGCAGAGACTAAGTATTATTCATCTTTTCATGAATTTCATATAACATATACTGGGATTCAGGAAGTTTGTTGGAGTCTGCATTAAAATAATTTACCCTAGGGGCACCTGAGTGGTGCAGTCCATTAAGCATCCAGCTCTAGGTTTTGGCTCAAGTCCTGCTCTTATGGTCTTGAGATCCAGCCCCATGTCGGGGTTCTGCACTGAGCATGGAGCCCACTTAGGATTCTCTCTCCCTCTCCCTCTGTCCCTCCCACTCATGCTCACTCTAAAAAAAAAAAAAAAACCTTAAAAAAAAATCATATACCCTAATACTCCTGTGAGTAATGAAATCAAACGTCTCAAGAATGATTTGTATTATAAAAGAGGGCCTAATCAATTTATAATTAGTGTTTGTAAAGAGGAGATGATATTTATCAGTACCAGAAAACAAACTCTCCAAGTTTGAATTTATTTTATAAAGTTCTGTCTCTGACCTTGGTTCAAAGGGCCATCCAATTTCAGAAAAGAAGTTGCTATATTTATTGAATACATATGTTTCATGAAATGGCTTATTTAACTAACACCTGCACAGCATGTTTCATGAAATTTTAATTCAAAGAGATGGATCTTAGGTCCTCTCACAGCTTTAGGCAAGTGTGGCTTCTTGATATCCTAGCTAGGTATATATCTTTTAAACTCTTCCTTTGTGTAACATCTTGCTTTCCACTCCTTACAATGCCCTAGAATGGATAATTGCAATTTTTGCTATCTTTGGAGAGGAATTTAATTTTTAAAAATCTCAAAAAATTAAAAAAATTTTTTAAAAATCTCTTAAAACTATATACTTCAGTATTTTTACATAATTCTTTCATATTTATTATGTGATGATTTTAAAAATTACTTTTCTAGGCAACCATAGCTAATTGTAAATTCATGAGCACCTGTAAGTCAGTGATTTCTTACCATGAACATTTTCCCGCTTCTGTTCAATTGGCACTGCCATTAGGTTTCCTAATTATTTTTTTAGTAGGTACTTAGAATCCTCTATCACAGCAGCTAACCTATATAATTTCTCATCCTCAACAAATTGTTTTGCCACTTATTATTCACCTCTTCTCTGCACCATTCATGGATGCAAGAAAATTGGTCCTAATACTCATCCTGGGAGTATAGCATCATTAACCTCTTTCTAGTATGGGCAATTTATCTCACTACCTGATGCTGCAGGTAGGAGCAAAGTGAAGTGGAGAGATGACCAATCAGTCAAAAGCACCACCTGATGCTTATTATGTACCTACACAGTGATAGAAATTAGGAATGCATAAAAGTTGGCTACACAATCTTGTTCTCTGAGAACTTAGCAATGAGTTTGGCAAATAGCTAGAGCTCAATATTAAGACAATAAATAATTGCTAGATTGTAACTATGTCTTTAAAAAAGAATAATAGCTTATAATTGGGCAGAAATAGTAGACTCTAGATACATTTTTCCTTAAACATCTTATAGAAGAAAAAGAGGTGCCATTCCAGATGTGGAAAGCAATATAAGCAAAAGCACAGAGGCAGAGAGGTGAGGTCTACAGGAGGATAGTAAAAAGACCAAGCACTCCTCTCATGGGCAATCATAAAATATCCATTTGGATAGAAATGATGAGGTCACCAAATTTGTTTATTGAATTTCTTAAACCAACAAACATAGGCTGAGTTCCTACAGTACTTTGTCTAGGTGTCAAGAGCAGTACTGATGTGAATTTGGCAGATTTTCTGCCTAAAAAAGCAGCACAGAGCTATATATTTGGAGAATATGGAATAAAAAATGCTTGAGTGGTAGCTTGGTGGCATCAGATTGTAATTGTTTGAAAGGCACTTTAAAAAGATTTAGACTACACCTGTAATGACTGAAGTGTCACAATGCTTTTTTAAGGGATCTTAGATTCTTCCTTTACAAGTTCCCTCAGGCTTTTGTTCTTGGTTGTTGTTTGCTATTTCCCAATTTTTATCATGCCTTCATTATTATATTAGTTTCTAAATAGATATCTTTTTCTTTAGTCTATCCTATAAACTGTTGCAAAATTAATTTTCCTAAAACACAGCTCTTTTATCCAAGGGACTCTTCCATGGCAAATATTTTTAGGAGGACAGACCTTGAACATCCCGGCCATGATTTCAAGACCTCCTTTTTACTTTGATTCCTGCTGACTTCCTCTTCTTCCTTTACTCCTCTACTGAACTCTGTTTACTGATCAAGTTAACTTACCTGCTATTAGCATGGAAACATTTCCTATTCTATGTCTTTTTACATAAAATGTTTTCATCTGGGATGCACACCTTCTTCCAGTTGCCATTCATGTGAATTCTTAGTTTCTTTTAGCCTCTATGTAATGGCCTTTCTCCATGCTGGAAATAATTTTTCTGTTCTCAGAATTCCACATTCTCCATCACAGTTTGCACTTGCAATTCCTTTTATTGAAGTCAGTCTTATATGTTTTATCTTTGCATAATGTTAAATGTTTTTCCAACTCCCTTGGATTTGCAGAATAGATGGAGTGTGCATAATACTTGATGATACCCATTAGTAAATATCTACTGAATAAAACTACTGAATGAATGAACAATCAATTAAGATAAACTAGAAGATTGTTAGTAATGAAGAAACAACACAGCTGCTGCCTGGCCATTTGGCTGCTGGCAGGTTGATGGGGTCAAATGTCCAGGCACTTGAAAAGGAAGGCGAGAACTTGGAAAATGTGCCAGTTTCCAGCAGTGCTGTTAACTTCGGGACCAATCAAAATGTTAGAAGTTATAGAGACAAATAAAGCTTAAAGAGGAAGATGTTTGTTCTATCTGAGCCAAGTCAAAGGGAGTCCTAACAGTAGACTGGAGTGAGCACAGCCTAATAAGGTGATGAAATGAAGCCTTCAGGTTAAATTCATTGTGTGTGTGTGTGTGTGTGTGTGTGTGTGTGTGTGGTTTGACTTTACTACATTTCAATGACAAGTTAGGATTTGAGTCTGATTTATGATAATGTACCCTTGATCTCTGTATTCAAGTGGGCTGCATAATGAATTTAGCAATTTCTTCCTCTTTCCATATAAAGGTAATTTCTAATATGATGAAATAATTAATGTAGATGAGGGGTTTTGAGAACTAAGTATAATCAAGTTTTCTGCAAGGAATTCATCTAAAGGCCAAAGAGATTAAAATCATGACTCTAGTCATTCACAATAACCACTTATAATTTTAGATTTCTGAGTAGAATGAGCAGGAAGATGCTCTCATTTTTCAATCTCCAAACTATCTGTCCTCAGCAGACTTTGTAACCAACATCTTTGATTGCAGAAAACTATATCCTCTTGGCTTTCATGCTTAAAATGTGAAGCCATTAATCTGGATAAATTTGAATTCTAACTTTTGCCAGCTGCATGACTTCAGGCAAATTCTTAAATCTCTCTGGGCTTGAGTTAACTCACAAGTAATGGGAATAATTAATAATACTTACTTCATGCAGGTTGGCAGAGGATTAGCAGGAAGGGTGCCTGGCATAGTGGCTAAATTGCAAGTGCTCAAATATAATTCTTTCTTTCTTCCTTCCCTAGCCACTCATATAAAAAAGGAAATTCAAAGAGGCAGATGAAATTATATCAAAGTTCTAACAAAACTTTGAATTTGTATTCTACTTTTTTCTTTTAGAAAATATGAGATATGTATAATTCAATCTTCATGTTTTAAGTTTGAGAGAGAAACTTATGTCCTCATGTAGGGTACACTTATTAATTAAAACAGTTGAATAATTCTGAGTGCAGGCTGACTGAGGTGCATAGCTGCTGCTAATATTTAAGAAATGTTTTGCAAATTAATTGAACATTTTTACCCTAAAATTTCTAAGTGTCTTTAAGGCTTTATTAAATATCATATTTAACTACAGTTGCCAGTGATGATAGCAGTGATAATCAAATAGCCACATGAGATCATTTTAAACAGTTCTTCTTATATTTTAAAAAGTGGCACATGGGATAATTATTTCATAGTTAAATATCCATAATAAATTTAAGTGAACATATAATTATGTGGCATTAAATTATAAAAATTAAAAATGATGCTAAATGACACAGCTCAGAAATCTAAATGTGAGGCATATATTGGTTATAAGTTAAATAGCACAGAAAAGTATAACGTAGAAAAAACACCTCTATCTCTCTTCCTTATTCTTGAGTTCCTTATTCCCAAAGTAACAATTATTTTTATTTATCTCTCTGGAATATATTTCAGAAAGAAATAGCTTTATTTATTGACACAATCCTTTTCTATTTCACAAAAGATATACTGAATATTCTTTCAATCCTAGTAGCAAACATGACCCATGCCCAGTTTTTCAATTTTATTTCTAAACCTACAAAGGTATGTCATGTCAGAAAGTGTAGAAGCTCCTTAGATTTAGAGAGGTAGAAAAGTAAGATTAGGAAGTCAATTAGTTAGCAGGAAACCAACTTATCCTCCCAAACTACTGATTTTACTCTGCCCTAGGGTAAAACCAGTTGCTATTTTTAGGAACCAGAGAAAAACTGCTACCATCATGTAGTCATTCATTTTAAGGACTGATGACCATCTTAAGTAGAAAAAAAAAACAAAAAACATTTTTCTTTTCCAGTTTAACACAATTGGAAATACACTATAGCAAATTATTTTCATCTAAGCAGTCTTTTGCTGATTTTTCCAAGCGGAGTTAAAATGTATCTCCACAAAGAGGTCTCACTTTTCCCTCCTTTTATGTACATTCTTTAGTATGTTCATGATATTCACCAAAACTCTTGGAGAGCTTATCACATTCTGCCCAATGTAAGAGTTTGGTCTATGGGAGTTCAAACAACATTTTCCAGTGGTTCTATGTTGACCGTGTAGTTGCGAAACAATTGAAGATTAAACATTAGTCTCTGTTACTCAATTTTGATAGTGAAGTTCTAGATGATTTCATGCCAGACATTGCAAATGGCTGTTTTCCCCATATTTATTGGTTGAATTAAACTAAATTGAAAGACTGCAAGTAGCAACTATCAAACAATGATATTTCAAGGGAAAGAGTTAATAAATAATAGTCTTGTTATATGATTTTATTGAGACCTCAAATTCTACTAAACTCCTTTCATGGTACTGCTCCCTGTTTAGCTCCTTTGTTCTCAGTTTTTCTCATCCTTACTTACTCTGCCCTTATATACTTTATTCATTTGCCTGTTTTCTACGTTTTTCTCATTTCTCCTGTTTGTCTTTTCTTCTCTACCACCTCATTCTTTTCTCTTACAAAATCTCTCTCTCTCTCTCTCTCTCTCTCACACACACACACACACACACACACACACACACACACATGCCCAGCTTTGTGTATCTGATCTTTCCTTACCGGGATGAAGATGTAGGCTCAGTAGTTTGTCTTTGCACACGTGCATGTTTAATTAAATGCTCTTTTAAAGCAGTTTGGACTTCTGCTGGGATATCAGGGGAAGTGTGGCTGATTTTTATAGCAGGTTCAATAGCTTTTAGAGCTGGCTTTTCATTTTCTTTAACTTCTTTTTTCTCTTCAGTCTCTAAAACTTCAGTAGGAGCAGTTGAAATGCTCTGAGGAAGGGTATTGATGTTGGAAGTCAATGGTTTGCTTTTCCAGCAAGGCCAGCACAACTTCCAGAAGACAAAAAGTGAGACAACCAACAAGGCGAGGCCACAGAAGCTGACAACCACTGCCAACAAGCTGACCGAAATATCTGGAAAAAAATGACAATGCAAAGAAATTTTAATTCATTGATAGTGTAGAGATAAGACAGCAGCAATGGTGAGATAATTTACATTAGCTTTCTGATTTAGAGTCTTAAAATTTACTTTTAAGATGTCTTTGTAGGGAGGAAAGATTAATAATTACCTCTGGAAATTCTCAACGGAGATATATGAAAATTTCTAATTGTACACAGAAAAAGCACATTGCACTACAAGGGGTCCAAGAGTTTGCAAAATGAAGGGTGGGCAGCCTGCACCCTGCCTTTAAGATATGAAGCTTAAGAAACTTGGAAAATGCACACAAGGAAAGACTTCTGTTGGCTTCATCTTTTCACTCTTGAAGCAGGCAATACTGTTCAATATTTGTATAAACCACTTTCTGTAGCCCAAATGAGGACAACTTGTTACTAACAGAGAATGGGTATACTAGTAACTAGATTTTTAAATCCTCTAGGTCCCTTCTGATAACCTTGCATCTTCCTATTTTATAAAGTCCAAAATTAATGATGTGTCACCTAAGTAACTCTAAAATATCCTTTAAAATAATCACAAAATTAATATATGCTCATTATGCAAAGTGCTTTAAATAAATATAGTTAGAAAAAGTTAGTAAGATTAAGTAAATAAGTGAATGAGAGAGAAGAAACAAATCTGTGCAAAATTCCAAACGATTTATGTAGACACTCTGCTCTCAAAGAGCTGGAGCACAGCTCCCCAGGTCTTTTTTTTTTTTTTTTTTTTTTATGATAGTCACTCAGAGAGAGAGAGAGAGAGAGAGGCAGAGACACAGGCAGAGGGAGAAGCAGGCTCCATGCACCGGGAGCCCGACGTGGGATTCGATCCTGGGTCTCCAGGATCGTGCCCTGGGCCAAAAGCAGGCGCCAAACCGCTGCACCACCCAGGGATCCCAGCTCCCCAGTTCTTAAGTGTGGGTTGCACATAGTGACTTCCTTGAGAAGAGAGAGAGAAAAAAAAAGGTAACTTTACAGTGGAGAGACCTCACCAGGTGATCAAGGTGAACATCGACAATAATGAATCATGTTGATAGTATGCAGCCCTGATACCTGATGAAAACAGCACTCTTCCTCTGTGGTCTTCTTCCCCAAACCCATAACCTTAGTCTAGTCATTAGAAATATACAAGACAAATTCCAGTAGGAGGGCATTCTATAAAATATCTGACCAATACTGTTCAAAATTGCCAAGGTTGTCAAATAAAAAGCTTGAGGAACTATCAGAGCCAAGAGATTAGAGAGGCATGACAACTAAATAGATGGAGTCCTGGAATAGAAAAAGGATATTAGGTGAAAACTAAGGAGACATAAATAAAATATAGACTTTAACAATGTATCAATACTGGTTCATTAATTATAAGAAATGTCTCATATTAATCTAAAATGTTAATAATAGGAAAAACTGGGTGTGGGGTATATGGGAACTCTGTACTATTTTACCCTATTTTTTTTAATTTTATTTTATTTATTTATGATAGTCACACAGAGAGAGAGAGAGAGAGGCAGAGACACAGGCAGAGGGAGAAGCAGGCTCCATGCACCGGGAGCCCGACGTGGGATTCGATCCCGGGTCTCCAGGATCGCGCCCTGGGCCAAAGGCAGGCGCCAAACCGCTGCGCCACCCAGGGATCCCCTATTTTACCCTATTTTTATGTAAATCTAAAACTGCTCAAATAGTAAAGTCTGTTTTTTAAAAAGCTAATGATCTCCTGCTACCCACTTCCATTTTCAGCCTTCAAAAATAACCAATGTTAGCAATCTGGTATAACGGCACTCTTCAAAACCAAACAGATTTCTTATAAAGGGAAAGTTTCTAGATGTAAATAACCTTGTAATTTTCTTTTACAACTTTGTTTAGACTCAATGTAAAATATGAATTCAATCTTTTATTTGTTTAAAATAAAAATGTTTAAAATAACATGTTATAGACTGAATTGTGTCTGTCCCTTCTTCCAATTTCTTATGTTGAAGTCCTAATGCCCTTAGTGTCCCAGAATGTGACTGTATTTAGAGACAAGACCTTTAAATTAATTATTAAGGCAAATGAGATCACATGACTAGGCACTGTTCCAGTGACTGGTGTCCTTATAAGAAGAGGAGATTAGGACAAAGATACAGAAGACCCTGTGAAGACATAGGGAAAATGTGGCCACCTATAAGCCAAAGGGGAGAGGCCTCAGAAAGAAATCAACTCTCCTGACACCTTGATCTCAGACTTCTGGTTTTTACAACTGTGAAGAAATAAGTTCCTGTTGTTAAAGCCACCACTCCGTGGTACGTTGTTATGAAAGGCCTAGCAAACTAATAAAGAATAAATCTAATTTCCTTTAACCACTACCATAAATCAAGAATTTCCCACTCCTCTCTAGAAGCAACCACTGATCCCAGTTTAGTGTGTATCTGCCCAGTCTAAGCACTAATAAAGATATTTATTTAAAAAACATAAAATTAAAAAAAACATAAAATTATTTAATACACTTTTTAAAAAACATAGTTTACTGCGTATTTCTTCAATTTGCTTTTTTTAATCGATCATCCTTGAGGTCTAACTTCACCTCACATAGCATTCCATAATACTTCCTCATGATGGATATTTATATTACGCCCAGTGTTTTGCTATTACAACATAGCCACAGTGAAAATCCTTGCACCCTTCTTCTTGTGCATATCTCTGATATTTCTGAGTGTTTCTCTAAGGTAAATATCTAAAAATAGAATTGCAAAGTCTTAGGATATACCTATAGTTATGTTACTAGATATTTCCAAAAGAATCCCAGAGTGACTATAACTTTTACCAGTTTACCAGTTCCTACAGTCTCAGAGAAATGATGATGTAGTTTAATTTTCACTGATACGATCAGGAAATGATACCTTGCTTTAATTTACATTTTCCTGATTGGTAAGATAAAACAGTTCTGTTTAAACTCCTAATTTGTAACTAATGGGAACCTATTCAGAAACTGAAATAATTCCAAGTTTTTAATGCTACTTAATTATAAGAATAAAAGTTAATTTGACATGCTGTTATACATAGATATTAATGTTTTCCCTCATTTTCCAGTTGCTTATTAAAGCAACCATTCAATATATTTCCCATTTATATTCCATTGATGAGGAATGTGTGATATTTTATATTTTGTAGTTTATTTTTACTTTTTAATTTTTCATTAGCCCCATAACTTGAGGAAAAAAGAAAAACATATAAAATTAATGTGCTTCCTGATTATCAACTATGGCTTTACAAGGAGGAATAAATACAATTATGGATTCATAATCTTTATGTACTTTTGGCTCCATTTACATTATATTTTTCTGGATATTTTAACTCAATCAACTTCTACAATCTACTAACTTCTACCCAGTTGGAGCGAAAAGCCAAGATACAAGGAAACTGCAGTACGATGTGGGGTAGGGGAAAGGATTAAAGTTTTCAGTCCATAACTGAAAATGCCTCCACTCTTACTTGTAGGCATTAGAGAACTTATACTCTACTTATAAAAATTTGAGGACATTCTTTTATGCCACTGTTCCTGTGATGGGCTTTGGCATTCACAAAATTTTTCTCATCTTAGGAAAAAGTCTGTGGAAATCTCTTACCCTAATTCCATTTTCCTTACTGCTGACAAGTTTCTTTCTAAAGTCAGTGTCTGGTTCTACCATTTAGGGGACCATAACATATTTTACCCAAATTAAGTTACTTGTGAACACTAAAAGTTGTGCTATCAATAATGCCAGGGTAGCAGGAAGAAACCAAGTCATGTTCTGGCAACTGAGATGTATGGTCACCTTACCTCTCTAAGCCTAACATCCTTCTAGGTCACCTCTTAATCATCTGGGAGAAATCCAAATTTTGTAAGGCATTCCTCAGCATCTTTGTGATTTGACCACTTGGTATTGCTCAGTTTTATTCTTCTGCCACTTTCCCACCTATACTCCCTCCCCTGACCACACATTACTGTTTTATGATTTTGTTCAGGCTGTTTCATGTAGCTCCAATGCATTTTCTTCTCCTACTCGGCTGCCTGGCAGATTTGTATTCAACAATGAGATCCAATAGGGTAGGTACCTCTTTCTTGACACTCTCTGTCTCTTCTATTCCTAAGGGCTTTGAAAGCACATCCACTACTGTAACATAATTGATGGCTTAATCCTTTACCTCAAACACTGGGACATGATGTGTTTCAAAAATTATTATTTTCTTTTGGTTATTAGAAAGGCAACATGGCACACATTATCTGGGATAACATCCAGTACCCAACCACATCAATAGATCTACAATGGACTGTATGAAATTGTCACCCTGAGTGGGATCACTGAAGACTGTTAAGTAGCTTAATGCCAATTCAGGTAAGGTGTTGGTGCCAAAATGCTACAATTGACAAAATAATTTTCACTTTTCAGGGTTTTGAGGTTTTATAATCATGGATAAGAGATTGTGGATCTGTATTTATTTTGTTTTTCCAAATGTTCCCATCCTACAAATACTCTCATTCCTTGATCCTTCAGAGAAGCAACCAAATTTATTCATCTATTTTAGTGTCTAGTATTACATAGTCAAAAAATGTTTATGGAGCTACTATATACATATTTTGGGAGTTATCTGACACATGGAACTTAAGTATCTGTGGATTTCAAGGTGGATGGATGAAAAAAATTGAGTAATTTGGAAGGAATATGCAGAAATCCTCATACCAGGAAAACAGTATAATATAGCTTATACTGTAGCACTGTTTAACAGGTCTGGGTTCAAATGTCAATTCTACCACTGTGACTTTGGGCAAGTTGGTTAAGTTTTAAGAGTTTCAGAAAAATAGGGCTATTTATATCTATTTCATAGGATGTTGTGAGGTTTAAGTAAATATACATAAAATATTTAGCATGGTAATTTGCATAGTAAGTTAAGTGATGGGTTACTATCAACTATATTTTCCTTAAACAAAAATAGGGAGTGATGCCTACGTGGCTCAGCAGTTGTGCGCATCTGCCTTTGGCTCAGGGTGTGATTCGGAGTAACAGGATCGAGTCCTGCATCGGGTTCCCTGCATGGAGTCTGCTTCTCCCTCTGTCTATGTCTCTGCCTCTTTCTTTCTGTATCTCTCATGAATAAATAAATAAAATATTTTTTTAAAAAAGTACTGAGGGAAAAAGAAGTATGGTTATAGATTCAGTATGGATTGAATGGTGATTCATAAATTACTGAGACTCATCTGATGAGATCTGGTACTTAAAAGGGATCAATTTGTTTAAAATGAACACTATTATTTCTAAGTAAATATTAATGTTTCAGGAAGCTAACCAATAACATCCCATTTTTCTACCCATATGTGCTCAGAACAACTGAGAGACAGACACAGCATTCAAACATGCAGCAGTTGAAATACCAGCAGCTATCAGCTTAGGTCTATCAGAAAGTGGACTTGCTAATACGCCTCCTTAAATTTAATTAGGCTTGTCCATACAGTCACAAGCCTGGCTGGATCACCACATGTATTCCCCATGAAGACTGGACTCTGTAAAATTTACTACATGGAGGAGTAGAGAATATTTGTTTCCTGAGGCTTTGAAGCTTACACCTCAAGGAAGGGGGAAATAGGTAACTCATTTCTCAGAAACAGGGGTGGGCCAAGATTCCATGAATATTCTTATCTTGTAGCTCCTTTCATCAAAAAACATAGAACAAAGGGAAAAGTTATTTGTTCTCAACAGCAAAAAGTGAAATAAGTTGGATAATTAGAATTTTATGCTGAAAAAATTAAACTAAAGTTATAAAAATAAGCTTAGTGTATTTTATATATTTTTACATTGCCTGCTATTGTAATTATAAGTAATCATTACAAGTATTAAAAAGCAAAACAAACTGTTAAATACTTAGGTCTTTATAATTTTTTTCAACAAAATTTGGCAAAATAAAAAAAATCTGACTATCAAAAGATTAAGGAAGGAACTGGGAGAATTTATAAAGTCATCAAAGTATTGTAAATGATTTTTTTATGATCATGATTCAACAGTTAACTATGGCATGAAAAACAGTGTGAGTCTGGGCTTAGTTCAAAGAAAAATAAGTCTCAGTCTTGACCTTAAGTCAAGAAGCACATTTCTCTCCAGCTATGGAAAAGAATGGAAGTCAGACTAGAAGAGGAAAAACTAGTTAACAGATTATGATAGTCACCCATAGGATTATGGTGGTTCTGAATGAGGTTTACTGAAATGGGGGAAAGAGTAGGTTTGGAGATCACTGGGAAGTTAAAGTTCTAGTTAAGGAGCTTCTCTTGAAGGACAAGAATGTGAGTTAGTGGGAGACCAACAGGATGATGAAGTCAAGAAGACTGTGATTTCAGCTTTGTTCATTATTGAATTTGAAGTACTTGTAGTCATGCAAGTAGAAATTTTGAGGAAGCTATTGGTCATACATGACTGCAACTAAAGATAAAATTAAAGAACTTCCTTAAATAGTGGAATATGGATCCACGAAAGAGAACATAAAGGCTGGATAGAAACCTGAGTACATCGTACATCAGTATTTAAAGAAAAGGAACTTAAAGGATCAAAGGATCAAAGAGCCTGCATGCATAGAAAACTAAGAAATAGCAGAGAAGAATGGAAAAAATCAGGTCAATGGGTTTTTATAGAGTTTGAAGAAAAATATTTTAAGAAGTGAACAACCATGTAAAAAAGCGAAGATAAAGTAAGTTCATTTAGAAAAAGTAACTACTAATATTAAGAAGTAGGTCTTTGGTGAATTCAATGAGATGAGTGAAGCAGAGGCTATATCTGGTTAAATAAGTGAATAGGAGTGAGGAAGTAGATTCTATGGGAATAGATTATTGCTTCAGGAAATTGGATGTAGAAAGGAGAGAGAAAGTGAAAACTCTACAGTAGCACATGGAGTTGAGGGAGGTGTTTTATTAGGACGTGCAATACTGAAGCATGTTTTAAAAATTAAGGGAAGGAATCCATAGACAGAGTACATAGAAAGTTAAGCAGAACAAATAATTAATGGGAAGTCTAAAAGGGGTGACAATGGATAGATGGGCTCTGGAACAAAGGACTACCTCATTTTTCCCTTTACAAGTAAAAGAGGATGGTTCTGGAATCAAGTAAGTTTATAGGTCTTTGGGCAGAAAGTCAAGTGACTTCTTGTCTGTCTAAAATTTTCAATGTCTCTGGATAGTTAGTTAAAAAGAATCCATTATGCATTTGTCTTATTATGTCTTGGTAAGACTAAGAATTAATGAAATTTAAAAGTATTAGATTAGGTGTCAAGATAATCAGGTTTAAAATTGCTCAAACTCTGGTTTGATTACATATATAAGCATAACCATTGCTTTACCAGTGTCCATCTAATTATCTGTCTGACATCTCTGACTCCCTTTTGCTATAAAGATCTTACTTTTATTGCGTCTTAATATCTCAAAATAAGGTTACCTAGTTCTGAAAAACTGAGAAAGACAACCCTCTTAGAAAACACAGTAAGTAAAAAAAAATGCTAATTCTTTATAAACTTTCAGTAAAGCAAAACTTTGCTAAAGTCTGTAAAAGCAGACCATAACACTTGCATTCACTGACGCTTGTAAAAAGTGTTATATCTAATTGTCAACTGCCTATTCAGATGCAAATGTCACACAGAAAAGCACAGACCAATAGGCATGCTCTCAATTTCCATCACCATTGCCTTAATTGATATTCTTATCTGTGTTTCTGTATCATTTTATTTAATTTTAAAATTCTAGTTCTTTAGTTTTCAAAATGTACAAAGGTGATTTCTTGTAATTAATCAAAAATTATAATTTAGTTGATATTCCAAGCCTTTTCTTTGGTTGCTTCCCATTATTGCCAGAACAAATTTATTGTATCATTCTATAGAGAAAGAGGGGGAATAAAACTCAAATTAGCAATTCTTATTCAAAGAAAGTTGAGGAAAACTGCATCTAAGATGAAAATGTGGAATTATCCTTGAAGTTAAACTATTTATGCTATTACATGGTATTACAGTTGACCCTTAAACAATGAGGGGATTAGGGGCACCAAGTCCCAGTTGAAAATCTCCATATAACTTTTGACTCCCTAAGAATTTAACTATTTTTATTTAATTTAGTTTTAGTTTAAAAATATTTTATTTATTTATATGAGAGAGTATGTGTGCACAAATGGGTGGAGGGGCAGAGGGAGAGAGACAAGCAGACTCCCCGTGCAGGGCTCTATTCCAGGACCCTGAGATCATGCTCTGAGCCAAAGTCAGACACTTAGCCAAATGAGCCATCCAGGCGTCTCTGTTTTTTTTAAGTAGGCTCTGATGCATGGCCTACACTCAGGATCCTGAGATCAAGATCGGAGCTGAGATCAAGAGTCAGAGGCCTAGCTGCCTGAGCCACGCAGGCACCCCAAAAACTTAACTATTAATAGCCTACCATTGACCAGAAGCCTTGCCAATAGCATAAATGCTGGATTAACACGTATTTTGTATATGTATTACACACTGTATTTTTATAATACAGTAATCTAGAGAAAATACAATGTTATTAAGTCATAAAGAGAAAATACATTTAGAGTACTTACCGTACTATAAAAACCCACATGTAAGTGAATCTGCACAGTTGAATCCCATGTTGTTCAAGGGTCAATTCTTAATATAATAGGGCATAATTGTGATTTCTCTAACAGAGGGACAAAATAACAATGACTTACACAAGGGAGAAGCTTATTTCTCTCTTGTGTAATTAACTGGCCCAGTATAAACAGGCCAAGGCAATACACATCAGCTCCAAGGAGTCTACAATCCTGATTTCTTCTCTACTTTTGTTTTGCTATTCAGGTTTTTTTCTCCTTAAAGTCCAAGATGGCAAGTTACCATGCCCCGGTTACAGGCTGATTGGTGATAGAACAACAAGGGAAAGGGAAGGTGAGCGTATGTCCTTTGATTTTAAGGGCACAGCCTTGAAGTAGTAAACATCACTGCCGCTAACATTCTGAAGGGCAGATTTAGTCACATGGCTGCACCAAACCAAAAAGAAAGCTCAGAAAAGTTGTCATTTTTAAACTAAAAAAAGTTTTTAAAACCCATTTTAATGCTCCCATATCCTTAAACTAAAAATAAAGGATCCTGATGCTGGTAAATAAAAAGGGAAAACGAATACTAGGAAACCAGCAGTTTTTTTTTTCATCTATAAATCCAATACGTAATCAACATACCATCCTTGCAAAAATGCCTCTTATATTTTCCATTTTAATTGCATTGACTTTTGCCTTTTTCTTGAATTTCACCAACTGATAAACAATGTTAGGTTAATACTATACATGATTATAAAATGCAAATTTGAAACATTTTGATTTTCTGAAATCAGAATATATTTTAGTATCAATGGCTTGTTACAATCACTAAAAGCCAGGAAATAAGTGTGCATAACTTATTCTTAGCATGTGCTAAAGCAAAAGCATCAGCATCAAAAGTCCTAGAAAGCCAAGTCTAAGTGGCTTGAAGGAAAACATCAGAGGAAATAGTGAAGCCTAGCCCTAAACCTCACAAGCCAAACTTTTAATGAGGATAGGTGGAGAAAGCAGTGAGTCTAGTGAGTTTGCCAACACTGCTAACATTGCACATAACTATACAGGTAGCTTAGAGCACACCACCAATGGCCTCTATATCTTTAATTATTTTAAGGAGAAAAATGCACTTTTAATACCCTTGACAGCATTCTTGATGTCACAGAGCCCAAAAATAAGTGGAAAACAACGGTATCACTAATTCTGAATCAAAAAGTCATGTAGGAGAATCACACTCAACTTTAATTTAAAATAATTTTAGGCAATTTGTCTTTTATATTTCCTTTTTATGTTTTTACAAAAGATTTTTAAAATTTATGTCAGTTTTAAAAGAAGTCTTTTCATTAGTGTGAAAAAAATTTTATGTGAAAAAAGGACATCAAGACACAATTTAATTAACTACATTCTTTTTCCTTTTTGGTATCATATAAAATAATGGTGCTTCTTATAATCAAAAGCATCTTAGATTCAGTCAAATATGGTATCAAATATGGTATTAAATATAATATAAAAGTACCCAAACTTATAAAAAAATCTTCACACATGTTCTTAATCATCTATGTGATTGTCTATTCTACATTTACAATAACTTGAACTATGCACAGTGTTTAATTAATGGCACGAGTACATTTTAATGTCTGGCACAGTGGCTTTCACCTAAGTGTTCAATAAATATTTGTTGGATAAAAGCATAATGCTAAAACCACCTCTTGGACACAGTAACAATTTATACTAACCTATTAGAAATGATAATATACTTCTTGATATTGCTTTGTCCATTATTCCTATAAATCTATGACTACTGAAACAGAACTAAAAAGGAATAATAAAGACTGTAAACAGTAGTCCTCGTTGTATGATTAAAATAATTCCGCAGTATGAACAAATTGACAATTACAAGTAAGTTTTTTTTAAAATGACTGTAACGTTGTCTCAATAGAATGTTAAACAGTAGATCTTAACACAGTTCAGAATCCACCTGGAAGGAAAAAAAAAAGTTAATATTGGTCCTCCCACCTCCATCATTCTACTGTTCTAGCTCTGAGGCATCAGAGTCCAATTTCATGATTTTATAATCATATATTTATATATACACACAGCTTTATTTTCTGAGAGTCTACCTAAGCTATGTTAATGTCAGCTCTTACAGCTTCAGTGGTCATTTAGGATATTTAATATTATAAGGAAAAAAAGAAAACTACTTTATTATATAATAACAAGAAGCACCTCTTCAGTCAGGGATTCTCTTTCTAAACTTCACCAATGCTGGATATTCCACCAACAGAGAAAATCGATATTGTACAAATTAGAAACCAGGAAAATAATTCACTCACCTTTAATAATAACACTTCCTATTTTTTTTTTTTAAATAACACTTCCTATTAGGAGGTCTAATTTTCTTTGGCATCATAACAATGTTGATAATGATATATAGAGATGATTGATTACTTATGTACCCAAAATATGGTAGGAAAATAAAGCAAAAAAGGTTTTAATGTATTATTTTTCCAATTACAAAGTAATAAAAATAATTTAGCCAACAATTTCCTATCTGTTTTCATTACAGGCATATTTATGGACATACAAAAGAAGCTATATTTATAATTATATAGGTTCTAAGTTGTACATTTCAAACACACTAAAATCTTTTTACATAATTTTACTGTTCAAATAAATCAATTATATTTAGCTAAGAATTCATGAATAAACATTCATGTGCTCTTAATTGCAGATGCATTCATGTACTCAAGAAAAATAAATAAAGAATGTTGTATGTTATACTATATGACAGTATATCTAATAAAAAGAAATTTTGGGATCTGGGCCATAATTACACACTAAGAAATCTTATTAATACTGGTGCCTGGGTGACTCAATTAGTTAAGCATCTAACTCTTGATTTTGGCTCAGGTCATGATCTCAGGGTTGTGGGATGCAGCCCGGCATCAGGCTATGTGTTCAGCAGGGAGTCTGCTTCTTTCTCCTTTTCCCTCTGCTCCCCCAACTCATGCTCATTCTCTCTCTCTCTCAAATAAATCTTAAAAAATACCTCCCAATATTCCACTAATTATAGCCAATAGTATAATAATAGCTAAGAGCCTATCTTTACAAACATTTGTTCCAGTTCCCTATTGCACCAAGAATGCCCCCAGGAAATCTTCCTACTCCTACTTTTTGTGAACCTATGATAGAATCTAAGGAGCACTGGGTTCTTTTCCTAGTTGCATCATTAACTAGCTGATTTGAGGGAAAGTTGCTAACTTTTCCTGCCTCCATTTTCACCACTGCAAAATGATACTTTCTAGTTCTAAATAGTATGACTAGTAGGCATTTGAATAATGATGATTATTTTCCCATGCTATTTTCTACTTTAGCAAACACACTTTTTTTTTTACTACCATCAATTGATATTTTAAATAGATATTCCCACTTTTCTAGAACTTCAATAAAGTCAACACTTGCAAATTTAGCCACTGGATCTTAGAGTTACCTGAATGCACTCTGGGAAAAGTCGGTGGACATCCAAATAGGGTACAGTTGCTTTTTCAGGAGTATGTTGCTCATATTCTAGGTTTTAAATACCTCAAATACTCTAATTTCTACCATTACATAAACTACATTTTTGTGTGTGCCTATCTACCTAGGATACTGTATTGGATACTGGAGATACAAAGACACAAATATATATATTTTAGTTTCAGAGGGATTTGGGAGTTATTAGATAGTACCCATCATTAAAAATAAGGGAAGTTGGAACGCCTGGGTGGCTCAGCGGTTGAGTGTCTGCCTTGGGCTCAGGGTGTGATCCTGGGGTCCTGGAATCTCCCACATCGGGCTCCCTGCAGGAAGCCTGTGTGTCTGCCTCTCTCTGTGTCATTTATGAATAAATAAATAAAATCTTAAAAAAAGATAAGGAAAGCGGGTTCTTGAGGATAAATTCATTAATTCATTTATTCTTTCATTCATTTAACAAATATTTTTTGAGACTACTAGGAGCCACAGATTTTTCTAGGTACTAAGGATAAGACAGTAAACCAACTACTTGCTCTCAAAGAGCTTATATTTTACTGACAATGTACACATCAGGATGCACACAAGTACATTTTCAAAACAAAGATAATTTTAATTGCCATTAGAGATTCCAATAAACATTTGTGATGTTTATGTTCTGCCAGATTTTTGTGCAAAAGAAATCTTGTAAATATATGCAAGTGCATTCTATTTGGGTTTTTTTTTTTTTTTTTTTTTGCATAAAACAAATAACAATGAGGTCTAACTTTTTGAAGAAAATGAGATTTGAATGAAACGGGCAGCTATAGATCTTGTACATATAATCATTTTTGTAAGGATCAGATTTCAGAGATTCACTGCTCATGTAACAAGGAAATATAGATCTTAGTTTGTTTCGAGAAAAAAAAAAGATTAAAGCAAAGAAGGTCCTGTCAATATTGGCAAATACTGATATCTCAGAATTAAGAAAAACAGATGTTTGTTCAGACTGGCTTGGCCTTTGAAGGTGGTTGTTCATTTCACTTTGGAGCAAATGAGACCAAATGCAATATGTATTGATGATCATGTAAAAATGACACTAGAAATAGAAGGTGGCCATTCTTCACTGGAATGACATTGTGGAAGACGGAAAAAATCCTCTCATACATCTTTCATATGGGTTTATCTGAATTCACTAAGGTTCAATTACTCTTTCTCAGACCCACAAGTCTTGAGGAAAAATTTCCACTATATTTCTAAATTATAACTTTAAAAAAAGATTTTATTTATTTATTCATGACAGAGAGAGGCAGAGACACAGGCAGAGAGAGAGAGAGAAGCAGGCTCCCTGCAGGGAGCCCGATGTGCAACTCGATCCCAGGACCCTGAGATCATGACCTGAACCAAAGGCAGACACTCAACCACTGAGCCACCCAAGTGCCCTTAAATTATAATTCTTTACACAACCATTAGAATGTGTAAAACTCAGTGGTGTAGTGAGACAAGAATTATAAATTGACTGAGTAGTCATTTGCTTTGTGTCTGTAGAGAAAAATCTATGAAACACCCTTATTCTTTTTAAGCCTTTATCATAGACTTAAATGCTATAATCTCAGAGGAAAATCATGATGTAATTTAAAAATTTTTCTTAGTCATCTCTTTTATTAGTCAAGTAACTTCACAGAAATTCTTTGATAGACCTACATACCCCTACATCTAGGAAATTGAGGAACACATGTATGAATTTAGAAAAATTTGTTTAAACTTTTATTTTAGAATTTTTAGTCCAAAATTAAAAGTATAAAGTGCAAAATTAAAACAATGATGAATGATGGGGCGCCTGGGTGGCTCAGTTGGTTAAGTGTCTTCCTTTTGGCTTCCGTTCAGGTCATGATCCCCGGGTGCTGGGATCCAGGCCCAGATGGGGCACCCTGCTCAGTGGGGAGTCTGCTTCTCCCCCTCCCTGCCACTCCTCCGTTTGTGCTGTCAAATAAGTAAAAAAAAAAAATCTAAAAAAAAAAAAGATGAATGACATGTTTATTTAAAATATTCAAATTAAGGCTAGGTCATTACAATTATGATATGACTGTGCACTGGGTTTGGTTAGTTATGTTTTGCAACGTCTCCCTTTTAAGCAATATGCTTTCCTAAAACCTCCTAAGCATTTGGATATAAAGCAGCAATTAAAGACTGACCAGCAATGAATCCCAATGCAGTTCAAAAACTATTATGTATATTAGCCACAGTCTCTCTGAAAAATAACATTTCAGGCAGATATATTGTTTTGTATTTCCACTAAGCATTCTAGTATTAAATCATATTATGCATGAAGATGAATTTAGTGGGTGACATGTCTATGGGGGGGGTATCAGTGGTAAAAGAGGACAAAAATTTGATTTTCTAAAAATTGCACATGATGAATTTTCTAGTGTATGAGTAATGTTGACATTAATAATGTCTCTAATAAACTATTAAAAAAAGTAAGCTAACTAGTGTTGGCAGATGCAATCTATGTCTTCACAAATTTTATGAAAACATAGGATTGGTCAACTTGATTGGTAGATCCTTAATGCCAATAACACGGCTGCTGCTTCTGCCACTGCTGTTATAGTAAAGAGGATGGTTTTTATTGGCACCTAAAGAACCAAGAGAATATCTTATTTATATATGTGATTCATCAGGTCTTTAATGTAGAATGTCTTTAAATGGGATTACCAGAATTTCTCTCCCTCTACTCCTATGTGAAGGAATCTAAAAATATACACAATCTGGAAGCCTGCAATTGTCACTGCAACCTTTGAATAACTGACACCATATGGGCAGTGCTGATTAACGTTCAAAGTAAATAACCACTGGAACCATTCAATGTCGATGTCCTTCTATTAATGTGTTTCCCATTAAACAAACAGTGAGTAGAAGGATCACCTATTAGGAGTGTTTTTACTTAGGGACCTAGAATAAAAGGCACAAGTACACGAGTTATAAGAAAATAAGGAACAAAGTGAAGCTGAGTGACTAATTAATACAAAGAGTCAGTAAAATATTATTTGGATCCATTTCACAAATATCTATTGGTGTTGGGAGTCTATTTGTAGATTAAAATATTTTATTTCTAATTGTTGCATAGATTTACAAATGGAATATGTAATCTTACACATCTTTATATCTCATATACAACCTAATAGAAGGTCTTTAGTGGTAGCCACTCAAAATATATTCATATATTCAAATACCCGATTTGGATAGTATATATATATTTCCCTTAACAGGAGAAAAATATCTATGTAATTGTTTTAGACTAGTTTTCCCCCACTTTTTCTTCCCAAGGGAAAGTCCAAAAGGAATGAGGACTACAACTTCTTGTGGTGCTTAGGACAAGCTCAAAACCCTTTCTGCAATTCATACACTGTATTTTACCTTAAATTTATATGGTTGTGTACTTAGAAAGCCTTATAAGCCAGTAATTGGTTTCCGAACTTCACAAATTGTCCTCATCACCAGCCAATCTGAGACCCAGGAAACCACTGCTTGGTGTGAGATCACAGTTGGATCATAGCATCCAAATGACCAAATTACAGGTCTTTAAATTTAAATTCTTTAATTTCTTCCACTATACCCCCTTCTCTGAGTCTTCTGTTTAGCAGGTCTATGCCTAAAGATAGTCCGGAAGACTTTATCCCATAGCGCCACAAAGGACTTTTAAGGTCACACTATTTTGAGTGTTTAGCTCCTGCTCAGCAACCACACACACACACACACACACACACACACACACATACGACAGGCATAGACACAAAATTCACCCAGTCCCTTCCACTACCAGTGACTGCATACATTCCGAGGAATTCACACCTACTGAACAAGAGGTAAAGCCTGGTGTTTGTATGTTCTCAACATGTCTAAGTGTTCAGCATGTGGACAGCACCAGTCACGTATCACTCTGCCCCGGGTGCAAGTAGCAGCATCTCAGTTTCTGCCAACTGCAGACAGAAAGAAGCCTCTCTCGGTTCCTGTTGCCATGATCAGAGAATCTGAAAACCCCGAAGATCCTCCATTTAAAAAACTGGCAGGAAAAGCTAACCCACATCTCTCCCCACTCCCACTGCCTCTCCCTTTTCTTTGGTAGTGGTGGTGGGCCGGGGAGATTGGCTAGGGGAGCCCTCGCGGCCGCCTTCCCAGCCTTCCCGGGCTCTCTGCGGTCGTGCTCCCTCCAGGTGAGCGGGCCAGCTGTCACCTGCTGCCCTGGCTCCCCTCCAGCCACGAGGCCCCGCCAAGAGCGCACAATGACAGGGGAGCAACGGGACACAAACACCACCCAGGGCAGGAAAGGCGATCTTGCGGCCGGATGCCGAAAATCCAGAAACCAGCGCTGACCTCCCAAAGCAACAAGTGACCCTCACAAGGGACTCACTCTCGAAAGCACACGCGGCCCGCAACTCTGGAGTCGCTCGTTGGCGGGACCAAGCGCAGCGCTGCACAAGCCACACATTGCGCATGTGGTTAAAACCCTACCCAAGCGCGCGACCCACCAGGAGTTCTGATGCGGTTGCCCCCATCCGCCGAGAAAACCCGGTCTCCTGGGGTCTCCTGGGGCTTCTTCCCAACCCCGCACCCCCCAGATTTCTGGCGGTCCATGTCCTTCTCCATCCCATCCCATTTCTTAGCAACTTTCCTGAACGGAGAGGGAGGATGCCCGTGCGCTGGGGGTGTCTCTGGAAAGGATTTACAATCTCCTCCTCTTTCTTCCACTTTATGAAACGTGACTCGAGCCTTGGTTTCCGTCCCCCACCCCCCAAAAAACTGGATCGATAAGCTCTGCTGCTGTTTCGCCACCGTTGCCAAGAAGCCCTATAAAAATCCTACTTGCTAAGGGGGCTTGGGCGCTGTCAACAGCCCGACAGGTTGCAGCCGCCAGTTACCCCTCCCGGGAACCTTGTCTGCTCCCGCAGTCCCGGGCAGCCCTATTTGCAAGGAAGGGTCTTGGCTTCCGCGCGGGGAGTCCCGGGTCCGGCCGCTTCCCCGGCCAGAGGGGGGCGCGGGGCGCGGGGCGCGGGGGCGCAGCCGGGCGGGCGGAGACCCGGAGGCGCGTCGCGAGCGGCCCACGGCCGAGGTCTCGGGAGCCGAGCGGACACTCGGAGCCAGGTAGGGAGGCGCCGCGCCCCTCCGAGGCCGCCCCGGTTACCTGTGCTGCTGGCGCCCTGGCTGCCCCTGTCCCGGGGGAAGATGCCCGAGCACTTCTCCCACTCCACCTGGCCCGCGAAGCACAGCTCGGTGACGATGTGCAGCGCCTTCTGGCACAGGCTGCTCACTCCGTCCTCCTTGTGGAAACTCATCTTGTGGCCTCGACCCCCCCGCGGGCCGTCCTCTTGCCCCTTCCCGTCGCCTCGAGGCTGGCTGCTCGGGCGCCCTAAGCCATCGCGCGCCCGCGGGGCGGCGGGCGGGCGGGCAGCGCGGTGCTGCGAGGCGCAGCTCAGGGCCCGCGGGTCGGCCCCATGCGCGCGCGGCTGCGGCGGGAGCGGGGAGCGCGGAGCGGGGAGCGGGGAGCGCGGAGCGGGGAGCGGGGAGCGGGGAGCGCGGGGCACCGCGGCGGCGGCGAGGCTCGCGCCAACTCTCCCGCCGCGCCAGGCAGGCGGGACGAGCAGGGAGGGAGGCCCGGCCCGGAGCGCCAGGGGAGGGCGGGGGCCGGGGGGCGTAAGAATGCCGGGGCCTCGGCTCGCTAGGACGCCCCCCTCCTCTCCCGGCGCCCGGCGGCCGCGCGTCCAATCGCAGCCCCGCGCGGGCCCCGCCGCCCCGCAGCGCCCCCTCCGCGCGCAGCCGGGGCTGGAGTTGGCGCCGGAGGAGGGGCGGCCCCGAGGCCGGGGTGTCGGCGCAGGGCGGGGGGGGGGGGGGGGGCGGACCTGGTCTTCCGCGGCCCTTCCCCAGCGGCAGCCCCGCCCCCCCGCGCCCCGCAGCCCGCGGCCCCGCCAACTTGGCTCCACACCTGTGCGGCGCTCGCGGGTTGAACCGCTGGGACTCCACTGAACACAAGCGGAAAAAGTTAAATTTAAGAAAAAAAAAAAAAAAAAAGGATCAATGAACATCCAAGTCAGACGTCTGTACGGTAAAGAAAGGTGTGCCTGGAAAGCGTGTTTTAAATGACTCCTGATGGGGACACCTGGGTGGCTCAGCGGTTGGGCACCTGCCTTTGGCTCAGGTCGTGTCCGGGATCGAGGCCCGCGTCGGGCTCCCTGCGTGGAGCCTGCTTGTGTCTCTGCCTCTCTCTCTCTCTCTGTCTCATGAATAAATACATAAATATTTGAAAGAAAAAGGAAAAAGATTTCTAACTGATGATGGTCTAGAGGCAAAATGTATCCCACAGTTCTTTTTATGGCTATCTCTGAAATTCACCATAACGTGGGTTTCCTGTTTACCCAATTCAGGGTCTGGGTTTTTTTAATTTATGCATAGTGAATAGTCAGATTTTAATTTATTGCCTTTAATTTGTACTTTAAAAAAAAACTCATTTTGTAAAGGGAAATGTTATTTATATTAATACTCACTGTTGATTAATCGTAATTGGCAATTGAGAATGCACAATTTAGGGCACCTACCTGGGTGGCGCTCAGTGGTTGGGCGGGCGGCTGCCTTCAGCTCAGGGTGTGACCCCGGTGTTCTGGGATCAAGGCCCGCATTGGACTCCCCGTAGGGAGTCTGCTTCTCCCTCTGCCTAGGTCTCTGCCTCCCTGTGTCTCTCACGAATGCATAAATAAAATCTTAAAACCAAAATGCCCAACTTATCTTCTTTGTCATTCTTTTTTTTTTTTTTTTTTAAGATTTATTTATTTATTTATTCCTGAGAGAAGCAGACACACAGGCAGAGGGAGAAGCAGGCTCCATGCAGAGAGCATGTGAGACTGGATCACCTGGATCAGGTCCTGAGCTAAAGGCCGCCCGGACTGCCCCTCATTCTTGCATAGAAATCCTGAAAACAAGGCGTGGGTGTTAAAAGGGAGGGCTCTGAAGTTCAAATCTATCACATACACCTGCACTTAGCCTTGAAGAAACTGCCTTCAGGTCCTTCTTTCAATCTGTAAAATGAAGGACTGGGACTCACCTGTCCTAATTCTCTAATGAAAATGGGTGAAAATCACTCCTGGAGCTACAACTATAAAATAATGTTAATAAGTGTGTACCGCAAGGTCACAGTAAATGGGTTTACATTGTTTTTATTTATTTTTTTTAATTTTTATTTATTTATGATAGTCACAGAGAGAGAGAGAGAGAGAGGCAGAGACATAGGCAGAAGGAGAAGCAGGCTCCATGCACCGGGAGCCTGATGTGGGATTCGATCCCAGGTCTCCAGGATGGCGCCCTGGGCCAAAGGCAGACGCCAAACTGCTGCACCACCCAGGGATCCCAGGATTTACATTGTTTTTAAATTGTTTTGAGACAGAGTTTGGTACCCACTTATAACGTGAAGATTGATTTAGCCTTTATTAGGTGGGGATCTTTGTTTCTGAAGTGGAATATCCTGACCTCGTTAACATATTTGTACTAGTAGAGTACGTAATCTTATTTTAAACTGCTAGGCAGTTTATGATAAATTATTTCCTGTGTAAGGACACTATGGTAAATTTACTATAAATGCTAGGCATAGCATCCCAGTAGATAAGCATTCATTAGTTGAATCATTTTGACCTGATTCATAGGACACTTGGTATAACTAGGACTATTTTTATCATGAATCAAGACAAACTAAAATCTGCAGTCTTCATTTGTTTTTTGTTTGTTTGTTTTTATGCACATTCATTTGGATGGTTTTTAGATAAGATTGACTCTTTTGAAATAATTTCACTGTCAAAAAATATTAAATATCGACTGTGTCTTTGAAACAGAATAACACACTTTAATAAGACCCTTTCCAGTTGTCCTTGCCTTCCAGTCTTCCACAGTTTAGACAGATTCATATAAGAAACCTGAAATGCGATGTTGTTCTTTCCTATTTACTGTATGAGCAAACGATTATGTGGGAGTCCAAATGAGTAATTTATCTCTATACTACTTGCAGACTCTAATTGCTTAAGTGGAGTAATGCAGGTCTTTCTCATGACCCTTTTATGTTTGATTTTGGTGTTAAATGTTATTAGGTAAACAAATTTTGAAAATAACTCTCTTCATATTTGTTTATGCTGTTCCTGGCCTGTTGCTACCCTTACCTGTGTTTCCACAACAAGCAGAGCTCATTTCACTTGTATATTTATTTTCCTGAATTTATTTGTCTGAAATAGTTTTGCTTTCACCTAAAATTAATACCCTAAGGTTTTGATTTTTTTTTTCCCTTTGTTCTTTAGATCATCTCATACAGCTCATTAGCAGGTGAATCAAACCAGTTTTTCTTGTCACTTATTAACAGCTCCCGTAAGAGGTATGGGAAGTGTAGAAACTGCATTCAAGGTGGGTCACTATTTCAATGCTAAAAGAGAAGATGACAGGAATTGCAATTCACAATCTGTAAAATGTTTTTGTGAACTATTTCAACTAAGAGCCTGCCCATCAAGTAAACCAAGCAATACAGATTTGCACTTACTTCCCCACACACACTCTGAAGGAGTTGCTGAAACAGTAAAGAAGGGGAAAGCAGGTTAGACTGCTTTTACTAAGCACCAGATGCTACACTAAGTGATATATGAGACATCGATAGTCAGGTAGGTCTCTGACATAGCTAGCTTCCTTCTGAATGATCTCTGCATTAAGTAGAGGAGGAATTAGTATGAAGAGCCCATAAGCACTCCGATCTAAGTAAGCTAAGCCAGACTCTGGAGAAGTCATTCTAAAGGGTGAACACTAGGATTTCCCTGCTTGTTCAGTCCTCTCTCAAGTCTTTTTCCCCTTTCCATGGCTCTTTCAAAATCTGGAGGGAGTTATCTTCTTGGGTAGAGATCTCCCTAAGGTAAGGGGAATTTGGAAATCATTCCTGAGTCTATAATTTCAAATGAGACTCGATCCCCATGACAGGCACACAAAGAAGGGAGGTAAATGAGGAAATAGAATAGCTGAGCTCAGTCTGGATGAATATGAGAGACAAGTATTAAATTTTAACTTACTTAAAGCTTTCCTACCTTACTTTTCTGTGTTCTACAGTTCAGATTCATGTGAACCTAGTTCTAATTGCCTGTATATTGGGCCTGCTTCTGTATTCCTAAATTTGGAGAGTGGCATCACCACTCACTCCCACCTGGTAAAATGACCCGACTTCTGCTTTGCATGGATGGGTATTGCTATTGAGAAGTCCATTTCTATTCTGACTCCAGACCCTTTGATCAGCCTGATTCATTGTTCTGGAAGGTTTGTTGTCTTTTCTCTTTCCATTGTGCTCACTTTGTTCATTCATCCCGATGGATACTCAGTGAATGCTTTATACAGACTCAGTTTTGAATCCTTTGATTTTGAGAAATTCTATTGACTTATTCCTTCAGTAATCCTCTGCCTTCTCTGTGTCTGTGTAGTTCTTTTCTGGAACTCATTTATGTTGAATTTTTGAATGCCAGACTGGAATCTCTAATTTTTGTTTCTCTACTATTTTCCATCTCTATCACCCCTACTCCTTGTGCTCTAAGTTTTGGAAGATTTCCTTAGCTTTCTTTTCTGAGCCTTCTATCTAATCATTAGAATTTCAGCTATTATAGTTTTAAGATATACATACTTTTGTATTTACTTACTGTTTTTTCTTATTTCTTGGATATATAGTCTGTGCTTATTGATTTGATCATATTAATTATATATTTTTAACTCCCCTCCCCTGCTTCTGTCTTGTGTCTTTTTTCTCTGAATAACTTTGTTTTGTTTTGTCATTATTCATTTTCATGTTGTAAGATTTTCTCAGCTGTTTGCTCACCTAAATAATGAAATATAAATACCACAAAGATAAGGAGTTGAAGCCCCAAGTGTATTAGGCTTTAAACCAGGGGCTTGGGATCCCTGGGTGGCTCAGCGGTTTAGGTCTGCCTTCAGCCCAGGGTGTGATCCTGGAGACCCAGAATCAAGTCCCACATCAGGCTCCCTGTGTGGAGCCTGCTTCTCCCTCTGCCTCTCTGTTTCTCTCTGTGTCTCTCATGAATGAATAAATAAATAAATCTTAAAAAAAATAATAAACCAGGTTCTTCACTGCAGGGTGAGTCAGGGTGTTTTGAATTGGAGCATCCCCAAATATCAGAGAGGGACTATCTAATCTTTTATTAGGGTTATGGGGCAATAATTAAAGTCTACCTGCTTTTATTTTCCAGTTGGGCCTCTTATGGTTCTGACCTCTTCTAGTTTTGGTCTTAGGTTTGGTATCTCCAGGGAAGAACTATTTTACTTGGAAACTTGGGGAAGGGTAATCACCTGACCACAGGGGTTGTGCAGATGAAGGCTTAAAACTCTAGACACCTTCAGAATGACACTCCCTGCATTTTTAGCCTTTCCCTCTACTGCCATCCTCTGCAGAGTCAGTAAGAGCTACTTCCATTTCTGAGTTGTCCTGAGATTCTGTCAAGTGAAGCACTGGTCTCTCGTACCTTCTGCCTCTGGAGGTTTCAGTTGCCTTTGCTCAGCAAGAAGTCACTACTCCTTCACTGCTTCCATCTTGTAAACCATTTGACAGCTTCTGTCCTTGTGTCATCTCCTGTGTCCTTCCCTATTCTTTCTGTCCTTTTGAGTTTATAGCTTTTTATTGCTCTATTGTCATCTTAGTGTCTTTCTAGGACAGACAGGAACACACGTACGTTTTCAATCCATCATGTCTAACTGTTTAAAAAGGCAATTCTGATTTATGTCACTTTCAGTGCCTTCCTCTTGTGCTGTAGCAACATCGAACACCTTGGATGTGACCTGCAGAGCCCTCGGTGACCTGACCTCTGCCTACTTTCTGTATTCTTTTCTGAATTCTTTGACTTGTGCTTTCTCTTCATTCTACATTTCTCCTTTGTAGCACATAACATAATTTACACTAAACAATCAATCTGATATAAACTGGTCAGTAGAAAACCTTTTGTCTCTCATCACTGCTCTTTTCATGAGCTTTCACTCTGCCAGCAATAATAAATCACTCAATATTTACTGATAAATTAATGTATGTCTTTTGTTAACCCTCTTTCCCTTTGACTATCAGAAATAAAAGCCTTTATTACTTGTTTAAGAAATAATAGGATATAGTAGAAACTAATAAACTATTCTATTCCCAGGGAAGTTGAGAGAAGAGGGATGAGAAGGAAGAGTGAGTGATAGTAGTGGAATGTATCCTTTGAGAAGGAAGGCGATGGTCCTTTGTATCTTAGGAAAATACACTAACTTTTGAATACCTGCTTTGTACTAGGCCGGTTATGTATATTCTATACATGGTTTAATAATAATAATAATAATAATAATAATAATAATAATAATAATATAGTTTTTGTTTGATGTGTAAGCTAAATACTAAATACTTTGTAAGCTAATTGTTACAGTATTAAGTCATACTAACTCATATAAGTAACTTATACTAACTCACATTGTCACTTAGAACAGTGATAGGCATAGTACTAGGCTTTGTACATATATTAACTTACTTAAATCCTTCCTTTTTCTCTCTCTCTCTTTTTTAGAGTGGGGGAAAAGGGAAAGAAGAGGGGTAGAGGGAGAGGGAGAGAGAATCTTAGGCAGTCTCCATGCCCAGGGAAGAGCTTGATGTGGGACTTGATCTCACGACCCTGAGATCATGACCTGAGCTAAAATCGAGTCAGACGCTTAACTGACTGAGCCACCCATGTGCCCCGATATTAACTTACTTAGTTCTTACAGCAAGGTTGTGAGATAGATACTGCTATGTTCTCATTTTACAGGTATGAAAAGAGCCACAAGAGGTTAAGTAGCCTTTCTTAGGCTATCCAGCCATTGTTAGTAGAGTCTGGATTTGGACTAAGGCATTAAGGTTGCAGAATTTAGGTTCTTAACTATTGTAGTATGCTACTTCTTACCTATCCTTATGACGTGCTCATAGGGTGGGCAGGAGGAGATTAAAGGGCTATTCAGCCAGACAGCTGTAATTGGTAAAAGTGTATAATGATAAAATCATGACTTTTACCTACTTCATATTAGCAAGCAGTCCCTACCCCAATAGTTATGCCATTTAAGAACTTAGAATGTGTTTTGTCATATTCTTCTCCTCTCTCATATAATTAAGTAAGTGTACGAGTGGACATGTGTATTGTATACATAGGTGTTCTGTCATCGTTTACCTTCCAAAAAGGTGCAGTTTTTTCCCAAGTATAATGACAGTCTCTCTAGTTCACTTGGGTAGCTTTAACTAATAATTTTAAATGGCTGTAAATTATTCAATGTGATGATATACCCTAATTTATTCAACTATTTTTCCATGGATAGGAATTTACTTTACTTTCAGTTATTTACCACTGTGGATTTCTCCATAGAGTCGTGGTATATGTATAATATATAGTGCATGTTGTAGTAAACCTTGTAATATTTACTTACATACTAAGAATTGTATTTATTTGATCTAGATTCCCAAGGAAGAGAATTCTGATATATGAAATCACCTTAAAAATCACATTTCTGGGGATCCCTGGGTGGCTCAGCAGTTTGGCACCTGCCTTTGGCCCGGGGTGCGATCCTGGAGTCCCAGGATCGATTCCCGCATTGGGCTCCCGGCATGGAGCCTGCTTCTCCCTCTGCCTGTGTCTCTGCCTCTTTCTCTCTCTCTGTGTCTATCATGAGTAAATGAATAAAAAATCTTTTAAAAAAATCACATTTCTACCAGGAATATATGTAATATTATTATTTTTTTATCTCTTGTTTACAAAAATAGATGTTACAAATTCTTGTCACTATTTTGTGTGATTTTTTTCCAAACTTCCCTAATAAACATGAATTAAATAGTCATATTTATACATTTTTGTAAATTTTTATCTATATAATAATTTTATCTGTGTATATAAATGAAGTTCAAATTAAAAGTTAAATATATTTATTTGTTTTAAAGATTTTATTTATTTATTCATGAGAGACACAAGAGAGAGGCAGAAACATAGGCAGAGAGAGAGAAGCAGGCTCCATGCAGGGAGCCCGATGTGGGACTCGATCCCAGGACTCCAGGATCATGCCCTGGGCCAAGGGCAGACGCTCAACCACTGAGCCACCCAGGCATCCGAAACATATTTATTTTCAATTAAAAAAACAAGAATATGGAGATAGCCATGACTTATCTTTTAAATTAGTTAAGTTCAAACCATAGCATGTATCAAAATCACCTAGAAGGCTGCTAAAGTATGTGTGGAACATAATTTAGGGCCCACAAATTGTTGGGCCCTACTCCCAGAATTTCTGATTCAGTAGGTCTGAAGTGAGGGTCTGAGGATTTGCATTTGCAGGTTCCCAGGTGACAGTGCTGCTTGTCTAGGGACCATACATTGAGAATCATTGTTCTATGGATCCCCTTTAAAATCAAAGAAGTATTCCTAAGAATTTATACCACAAGTGAGTTTCCCAATAATCATACCTGGTCAGTTCAAATAACCAATCTAAAATAACAAAAGTTTGAGGGTGTTAGTTAAATTAGGTAGAAAACCTTAGTTTTGGCCTAAATTCCATCATTTGCCAACTGTGTGATACATAGCTTAATCAAACTCTTTGAACCTAGTTTTTCTTTTTTAAACCTTAGAATAACAGTATGTTTTACTTTCTATCAAAGGATTGTCCTGAGGCTCAATAGACGCAACAGATGTGAAAATGCTATAAAAACTATCGTACTATACAAATACAAGTTATCATCATTCTTTGGATTAGGATTCCTTGATATGTAAACAAGTTATAATCTATCACTTCTCATCAAGGCTTTTCTCAAACTGACATTCATTCATAAAACAAATGGAGGCCAAAAAACGCCTTAAAAAGTAACAATACATCTTTCTCAAGAGATAAGTGATATATTTCACAAGCACATCCTTAACATTCCTAAAATACCTCTTTAGAAGATGCTCTCCTCCACTTTCCACTCATTGAGGACATTCCAGTTGTTCCACATCATATTAGAATATTCTATTATCTCTGTAGCAGTACCCCTCTTGAAATTATCTTGCTTGTGTATGTGTTCACAATCCATCTTCCGCATACTAGAGTACATACTCCATGAGAGCGAGGTCTCTCTAACTTTTTTTACCCACTACCTTCCAGAACTGAGAACTATGATGGGCAGAGTAGCAGTGAAACAGTGTAGCTTTTTAGGGACTAAAGGAAACTGTACAACAGCTTCTAAGTAGGCTTTTCCTGGGACTGACAAGTTTGAAAGAGTCACTGAGAATGCACTATGCCAATTCTTAAGTGTCAGAAAGTTGAAGCTTCGCTGATTATTTTGGGAAGTTCCAAAGGAAGGATATAGTGATCAGATGTTTTGTAAATTACCATGATTACAATTTATGCATTAATTGAACAAATACTCATGCAATTTGTATATGATAAAATGAACAGTTTGTAAGTTTTTAGCAACTTTTTTTTCTACTATATAATCTTAGAAGAAAGCTTGCCTAGAAAAAAAGCAATTCTAATTTGGTACTCTAGAACCAATTCTCCTAATGTTAGGTATACTTTTCCCAGCAGAAGAAATGATTAAGTTGTTGTGTTTACTCTTTGGAGTAGCACTAGTTGAAATGGTGTAAATTCTAGGAAGATAACTTTGGCTGAATATTAGAAATAACTTTCTGGGGGTGCCTGGGTGGCTCAATCAGCTAAGCATCTGCCTTCGGCTCTGGTCATGCTCTAAGGGTCCTGGGATGGAGCCCGTATTGGGCTCCCTGCTCAGTGGGAAGTCTGCTTCTCCCTCTCCTCACTTGTGCTCTCTCTAGCTATCTCTGTCACTATCTCTGTCTCTCTTTCAAATAAATAAAATCTTTATAAAATTTTTAATAAAAAAATAGAATAGAAATAAATTTCTGATGATTATTATCATTCTTATAAAAGTTCAGTTTTAATTTGTTGAATACATTTTCTGCAGAAGCATTTGTAGCATTCTTGGCTCCAAACATTAAACAGTTAGTGCTAGAACATAGAATGTGCCTATAAAATAAGGAGTATACTGTTTTTTGAGTAGTTGTTTTTATAGGATTATCACTAATTTTCAGAATGTTATATTTACTCAGAATATTTTGGGATTGCTTCTTTTTGGACTGACTTCAAAATCAATTCATATGCTACTGCAAAAAGCAGAGAACTTCAGGATAACACCATTTTTTAAAACCTAAATTGTAGTAATGTAATTTGGTTACATGTTTTATTTATCAGTGTTGAATACTGGCTGCTTAATATAGACTTCAAAAAGATAGATCCAAGATTCTTCCATAATAAAAACATTCAACAAACTAGGAATAAAAGAGGATTTGCTCAAGCTGATAACAAACCCATGAAAAACGCCAGCTAACACCATACTAACAGTGAAAGACTGAAAGCAAGCTTTCCTCCTAAGATCAGGAAACCATAAGGATGTCCACTCTTGCCATATCTATTCAACATTGTGCTGGAGGTTCTAGCTAGAGAAATTAGGCAAGAAAATGAAATAAAAAGCACCCAGATTGAAAAGGGGAAATAAAACTTATCTCTATTTACAGAGGACATGATCTTCTATATAGAAAATCCTAAGGAATCCATATCAAAACTATCACAGCTAATAAATGAGTTATGCAAGATTGCAGGATACAAGACCAATACTTTAAAAGACTGCGTTGCTATACACTAGCAATGAATATTCCAAATGAAATTAAGCAAGCAGTTTCATTTGTAATAACATCAAAAGAATAAAATATTTAAGAATGAATTTAACAGAAGCACAAGACCTGAACCCTGAAAACTGCAAAACTTTGCTGAAAGAATTTGAAGAAGAGTTTAATAAATGAATAGTATTGTGTTTATGGATCAAAAGATTGACCTGCAGATTTTTAAAAAGATTTTATTTATTCATAAGAGACACAGAGACAGAGACACAGGCAGAGGGAGAAGCGGGTTGCATACAGGGAGCCCGATGTGGGACTTGATCCTGGGACTCAAGGATCACACCCTGGGCCAAAGGCAGGCACTCAACCGTTAAGCTACCCAGGTATCACAACCTGCAGATTTAATACCATCCACATAAAAATCACAGCTGCCTTTTTTGCAGAATTTGATAGAATGATCTTAAAATTTATATGGCATTGTAATACACTCAGAATTATCAAAATAATCTTGAAAAAGAAGAAAGTTGGGAGATTCACACCTCCCATTTTCAAACTAAAAGCTCTGTGTAATTCAGACAGCGAGGTACTTGTATAGATCAATGGACTAGAACTGAGAACCCCAATGGGAAAAGAATAATATTTTCAACAAATGGGCTGGGACACTGGTATCCATATGTGAAAGGATGAAGTTGGACCTTTTTTACACATCATACGCAATAATTAATTCATAGTGGATCATAGGCCTAAATGTAGGAGCTAACATTATAAGCCTTTTAGAAGAAAATGTAGGAGTATATATTTGTGACCTTAGATTAGATAACGATTTTTAAAATAGGACACCAAAAGCTAAATCCACAAAAGAAAAACCTAAATTGAACTTAATGAAAATTAAAACTTGTGCTTCAAAGAAAATTATTAAGATAGTGAAAAAGCAACGCATGTGTTTGGAGAAAATATTGCAAAACATATATAATAAAGGATTTTTATCCAGAAAATATAAAGAACTCTTACAAGTCAACAACAAAAAGATAACGCAGTTAAAAAATAGGCAAATGATTTGGATAGATATTCCTCCAGAGAATAAATAAAAATCGTTAATAAGTTTATGAGAAGATGTTCAACATCATTAGCCACTAGGGAAATGCATATTAAAACCACAATAATATACCACTTCAAAGTAAGATAATTATAACTAAAAAGATAAACATGTATTGGAGAAAATGGACTAATTAGAACTCTCATACATTTGTGGTAGGAATGTAATTGGTGCAGCCTCTTTGGAAAACAGTTTGGAACTTTCTATTTGGTATTATTAGCTCACTACTTAGTATCTACTCAAGAGAATTGGAAATGTATGTTCACATAAAAATGCATCTACTGCTGTTCAAGCAGCATTATTTCTAGTAACCAAAAAATGGTAATGTCTGTTAATTGATAATATATCTATACAATGGCATATTATTTGGCAATAAAAAGGAATACATTATTGATACATTCTACAGCATGCATGAACCCTAAATTAAGATTGTTTTAAGAAGCCAGTCACAATAGAGGACATATTATATGATAGTGATTTGTATCAAAGTCCAGAATACAGAATACATAGAGACAGAAGGTAAATTAGTGGCTTCTAGGGTCTGTGTGTGGAGAGAGCTAGAGAATGCAGAGTGGCTCCTAATAGAGATGGGGATTCTCCATTTTCATTTGAAAATGTTCCAAAGTTATATAGTAGTAGTGTTTGCACAACTCTATGAATATACTAAGACTGCTGAGTTATATACTTTAAAATGTGAGTATTCTGGTATGGGAATTAGACCTCACCAAAGCTGTTGTATTTTATGAAAATGCTGATTTGTCATCATGGAGCTTATTTAATTTTGAAACCTAAATATTTAAAATTATTTATAAAATAAAGATTCCTTTAGAGAATTTCTAGTTATAAAAATTGAGACCATAACATTAGTACAAAAATATATTGAAAAAGCATCGTAAAAATTGAGAAAAATGTGTGTGGCATATATGCAATAAAAAAGGCTAATAATAATAATAATAATAATATCTTAATAATAAAACACCTCTTACAAATAAATTAAAACAGAAGCTCAATTTTAATGAAGTAGGAAACATGAAGTAGGAAACATGAATTTAAGAAGCTATACACATGACAAATTAACATGTAAAAATAACTTTATTAATAGTCAAGTAACCACAAAGTTTATCAATGTGACAATCTTTTAAAAAATGATAAAGTCCAGTGTAGTCCAGATTTTGGGCAAAACTGAGTAATTGAAAAGAAAAAAAAAAAAAAAAAAAAAAAAAAAAAAAAAAAAAAAAAAAAACTGAGTAATTGTATACACTGCTGGTAAAATAAATTGATACCATCTTTCTCTAAATTATTTAACAGCTTTACAGTTTTGCATACTTCACTTAGAAACTCCCTTCTAACAGTGTATCCTAAGGAAGATATCATAAATGTGTTCATTGATTTAGCCACAAAAATATTTATTGAAACATTTATAATGTTAAAACTTGTTATATAAAAAATTTAAAAAATTAAAAAAATAAAACATGTTATATTGTTATAATAATCTGCATTTGTAAATGGGGGACTTATTAGATCAATTGTATATATCCATAAAATTGAAATCATTCAACTATTCAATAAAAATAATCAGATTATAGAGAAGTAGGTACAAACTTACTGATTTATAAATAGTAAGAACAAGTAACAAAAAAGTACCAAAATGCTCACAGTGGTTAAGTCAAATGCTGGGCATGGTGACTGTGATGGTTGGCATTCAACATCTCTTGAAGAATCAATAGTTACTTGTGGTATGGCAGCAGGATTCATTTCTGAAAGCACAACCTAGAATTTGTTTCTTCACCTTTGCAATAATTCTGTTAGTTATTTGATAGTAAAATTTCTTTTGATTTACACTGGCAGAAAGGATTCGGTTCTCTGCAGTTGGACTCTGAACATGGATACAATTGGATTCTTTTTATTTTCATTCTCTAGTTTATGCATATTATATACATTTTCAGCTACTATGTTTTACTGTTGTAATATAAAAAAATTTATATAATAAAAATAATATTGTTTAGAATAAATCTGAAGTTTAAAAAAAGAGCTTCTTTTAAGATTATAGTTTTTGGAAGAAAGTATTATAGTTTGGTAGTTAAGAGCTGGGCTCTAGAGACATTGTAGGCTTAAATCCCAGCTTACTCCTTTAGCATTCTTAAGCAACAACGCTTCTAAAACCTCAGAATTGTTTTCCATAAATTGAGGATTAGGACACTTTATTTATGTTGTGAAGATTAAGTGAGATAATGTATGTAAAGCTGAGATCCCAGTGCTGAATATTTTATAGGAATTCAATAAATGGTGGTCTTACAGTCTCCTTTAAACTTTCCTAGAGCTCACATTTCTTCATCTTGATCATAAGAACATCCATGCATATCTTTCCTAAATGCTTTGCTTTGAAATGCATTTCATTATATTCTACACTATCTCAAAATAAATTTAAATAATATCTTAATCTCAATATGAAATTAAAATTATTTCTCCATGTGAGCTTGTATTTTACACTTGACATTACTTAAGAAAACAAATTGTACTTATATTTAAGTGATTTTAGTGTTCTTTCAGCACAGTGATTGTTTCAAATGAAATAAGTGCCAGCCTGGTGTTCAAACTACAGCAACGCATCAATGTCTAATAATTAAGGAGTCTCTATGTTGTGGATCCACATGCATAGCTCTTAGGAGAGTTCATAGTAAATGAGGGCACACAATGAATTTGCTAGGAATTTAAAATAGGAACATGCTTCTGATTTGTTTTTTAACTCAAGTATCCAGAGTACACAGGGTAAATATTACCCTTGAATATTGAATATTTACACCTGAATATTGTATGATTGCAGATGGATCTCTTGAAATGGTCAACAAACTCAAAGCACCTTGTCTAGTAAAGCTAATGGTTTCTGCTGATGTAATTACATTCAACTTACTCTTTGGCACTGTTAAGTCACCAAGGGAAAAGAATATAATATGTAGCTAGTGCATAAACAAATAGAAAACCTCCTTTTATGGGTTTCAAATTTATCATCTTGGTTTCATTGTCATATACACTAACCAACTGAACTTATCAGTTGTTTTAATTATGAATAAATCATGAATGTATATCTGTCAGTTACTTTGAATGTGTAATTACTATATTCTTGACAATAAATGATGTTAGATTATTCCTTGAGACAATGTGCTCCTGAATTGTTAGAAACTATTTGAGTTTCCTTTCTGCTTTAACTATGAGATTAACTATGAGATTGTCATTTGACAACGAGATTAGGAATGCCTTCTTACAGCTTCTTCTTTTAAATAAGTGCTTGGCACTAATTTGTTACAGTGAGAACTTGCTAATAAGTAGGAAAACTCTGCTCATTCATTCAATATGAATGAGACCTACCAGGTAGTCTTCTAAGTCCTGGAGATACAGCAGTGAACAAAATAAGTAAGGCATGTAAATGGTGCAACCATTTTGGAAAACAGTTTGGAAGTTCCTCAAAATGTTTAACTTAGGGTTACCATTATGACTGGGAATTCCACTCCTAGGAATCTACCCAAAAGAACTGAAAGCATGTTCATACACAAAATATTGTACGTTAATATTCATGGAAATTGTATGTTAATATTCATGGCATCATTATTCCTAATAGCCAAAAAGTGGTAATATCCATCAACTCTGAATGCATAAACAAAATATGATACAGCTTTATACTGGCATATACCTGGTAATAAAAATGTATGAAGTGGGGATCCCTGGGTGGCTCAACAGTTTAGTGTCTGCCTTGGGCTTAGGGTGTGATCCTGGAGTCCTGGGATTGAGTCCCACATCAGGCTCCCTGCATGGAGCCTGCTTCTCCTTCTGCCTGTGTCTCTGCCTCTCTCTCTCTCTCTCTCTCCCTCTCTTTCTGTGTCTCTCATGAATAAATAAATAAAATCCTTAAAAAAATGAAGTATTGATGTAACACAACATGGATGAACCTGTAATATTGTGCTAAGTGAAAAAAGCCAATCACAAAAACCATATATTATAGGATTCTATTTATAGGAAATGTTCAGAGTACACAAATCCATAGAGATAGAAAGTAGATTACTGGCTCTCAGAGTTTTGTAAGAGACAAAAATGAAGGAATGGGAAATGATTTCAAATGGATATGGGTTTTTTTGGGGTGGGGTGATAAAAATATTCTAAAATTATACTAGTGGTAATATTTTTACATCTATGTGATTATACTAAAAAACCCTGAATTATATACCTTTAAAAGAGTTAATATTATGGTGTGTGAATTATATCTGTTATATTAAAAAAAATTTTAATTAATTGAATCCTCTTTTCCATCAGGTATTATCTCAGGATCTGGGGATACTGCAGATGTCAAAAAGTATAAGTCTGCATTCAGAGTTAACTATTTTTTAATATATGGTGTTGAAATGGAAAGATCATGCTCTATGTTTGAGCAAAGAAGGAACTAAATGAATTATTACTGGATATTATAGTTGGAATGCTATTATATAGAAGGGTTAGGATTCTTCTTCCTACAATATTATGTAAGAAATTGTAGCCTGAACGTGTCACTAAAGAGATGGAACATACCTCTTACATTTAGGATGAATCTTAACACAACTTAGGAGCTTGTAGAAGCATATTTTCCTATAATTTTATATTAGAATTTCATGGAAGATAGCCATGACCTACAGAAAATTTTAAGAACTGCCAGAAATTAATATCACTCTGTGCCTACCCTCATAATGAAATATCAATGTGCCTGCCAATGATATTGTCCCAATGTTTGTAGTTTGGAATAAAATGAACAAATAATAGTGATTTTTATAAAGTGTAACTGCAGAAACAAAGATGTACATGTGAACTATATATTAGATATAACATAAAAGATGATTTCAGGGCAGACCCGGTGGCTCAGTGATTTAGCGCCGCCTTCAGTCCAGGACATGGTCCTGGAGATCCGGGATTGAGTTCCACGTGGGGTTCCCTGCATGGAGCCTGCTTCTCCCTCTGCCTGTATCTATACCTCTCTCTCTGTGTGTCTCTCATGAATAAATAAACAAACAAACAAATAAATAATCTTTAAAAAAGATGATTTCAACAATGATAATTATATGCAACAAATTACATTATTATAAGGAAGACATGGATCTTATGAAGACATCCAAGTTGATTAACCATTTACCTAGAAGTTGCTATTGTCATTTCCAAGCAGAGGGGTCTGTTTTACATGTCAACATGACTAGGCTAGTACCCAGTTTTTAAATTATTTAGTTAGTTTTTAATTTAATTAATTAAATTTAGACTTGCTAAACCTCACAACTGTGTAAGCTAATTCTTTGAAACAAACCTTTTTCTTAAAAAAGATTTCTATATATCTATCTATCTATCTATCTATCTTGCTAGTACTATTTCTCTGTTAGAACCCTGACTAATACTATTTGGTACCAAGGGTGCTTCTAGAAAAAGAGAATTTTAGGATGAATTCTTAAAATTGGTTCTGGGTGTTCTGGAATGGATTCTCTAATCGCATTAGATTTAAAGGCATCAGTGACTCTACCTTGAGTGGTAAAGAGAACACTGCTAATCCATGGCATGATGTAGCTATAGAGATATGCAAAATATTGCCATTGGATACTCCAAATACATACCCAGTTAGGACATACTGGAACTAGAATATAAATGTAATTTATTCAGGCTGTAAAATCTGTGAAGTTTCTGCTGAATGATCAATAGTTAATTTTTTTTTATTTTATTTAATAGTTCAGTTTTCTAAGAGCAATAGACACTTGTAGCCTTTCCTCAGAAAACTGTTTTTGGGTGAGAAAGCCTAAGACTCATAGTCACAATGTACTAAACAAGAATGGTTGTTACTTCACTATCACCATAATGTCCTTTCAGATTTTCTAGAATTAAGGTCGCCCTTTTATAACCAGAGCAGCTACACTCAAGTTGTTAACAGAGTCAAAACTTTTTCTGTCACATTTATAATCTTGTTATCAGAATAAACAAAAATCCTGGTGCTTATAATAACATTGTACCAAGGGGCCATAGCAGGTCATGAAAAAGGACATAGAAGACATTTTTACTTCCATGTCAGACATAATAGGAAATGAATTAAATACACTTCAAGTTTTATTTGACTTTTTGGCAAAGACTAAGGTTAAGGAAAACTTGGTAGTTTATATTGAGCAGTTACTGAATTTTAGGGCCTTTACATTTCTGTAGGACTATAAAATATCCCCCAGTTTCTACTTTTTATTTGATCATTTAATACAATTTAGCCCACAAAATACATTTATTTAAATTCATACATCTATTTACATCATGGAGTCTCAGAGAGTAGTCTCAAAGAGTAAAGATTAGGGGGCATGTGGGTGGCTCAGTCAGTTGAGCATCTATTTGCCTCTTGGTTTCTGCTCCAGTCATGATCTCCAAGTGGGGAGACTGAGCCCCAAATTGGGCTCAGGCTCAGTCTCCATGCTCAGTGGTCTCCATATTCATTGCAGTCTACTTCCCTCTGCCCCTCCCCCTGCTTGTGTGCATGTGCAGGTGTGTGCGTGCTCTCTTTCTCTCTCTCTCTAAATAAATATTTAAATAAAAAGAGTAGAGATTAGATTTGCCTAATAAAATGGGCAAAGATATATAAAAGTAAAGATATTAAATGTATGTATTCATTAAACATCTATACAAATGAATTGCCGATTTTCACCTCTGGATATTCATAAGGGTTGCCTGCAGGGCTTCCTGAAACACTTGTGCCTGGATCATACCACAGACTCATGAATAAAATTCCTAGGAGGGAAAATTCCAGAAACCTACATTTTTACAAAGTACTACAGGTAGTTTTGATTCATGGCCAGTATTGATAAATACAGAGATCAGAAAAGAAACTTTACAATTTGCAACAGTTAATTGAATCCATTGGTTTTCTACCCTGCTCCCTTTTTATGAGCCCAATTTCCCATTCTACACACACATTCCGGTTCATTTTTATTAGATTCACTTTGCCACTACTTCAATTTTGGACTTTCTATTTAACTACCCTCCTGGGCTGACAAGAATATTTTCTTTAATTCTGGCTTCTTATTTTGTTTAAGGACTAAAGCCCTGGCATATATCAGTTTGGGTTTGGTGAATATATTTCTTAAAAAATTATTTTAATTGAATTTTAATTCATATATATGTATATAAATATATATGAATGAAATTAAAATATTATTTTAATTGAATTTTCACACATATTTATATTATATATATAAATATATAATATAAATATATATATTCCAAAAAATATATATAAATTTATATATATATATATATATTTATATGCCGAAAACACGAATACAACTGCCAGTGTGTATTTTTAATGGAACCCTATTTTACATTACTTTGTTCAATGTGTTTCATATGAGTGATCATTAATACATAATTAAGGTCGAGGTTTCAACTCGAAACTCCCAAACTGTGGTTCATGACACATAACCAAACCAGCAGTGTTTCAGAATTGGGATACACATTTAAATTTTTTTTTTTTTTCTGGTTAAAGTTCCCAAGAGAGTGTAAAGGTTTTACCAGAAAGCAAAAGACCATGCAGCTTTATGGAAGTTTAAAGCATGTTTGCAAATATTGCAGCCTGATGGAAGAATTTGCATGTACAGGGAAGTTGTGGATGGAAGTGGTTTGTGGAATTTTAAGTGCTCATTGTAGTAAACCTTTGCTTTGTAGATTTGAAGGGACAGAGTTTTACAAGCAAGCTCATGAAATGATGATTAGTTAACAAACATTAAGTAAGATGAAGTTAAAATAAATTATTTTCTATTTGAAAAAAAATATATATATTTTGCCATATATATGTGTGTGTGTGTGTGTGTGTGCAACAAATGTGTTAGTATCTAAATTGTTTCCTTGAGTTAATTTCTTTGTTTCTTTTGAGGAAAGAAACAAACAGCATTTTGAGAACAAATACAAATGCCTTATTTTCCATTAGCTGAATTCTGGAAGAGTATTGAGAGAGCTGTACAGGGCCACCAGATTAAAGAAGCACACCTTTCTGAATGTTATCATTTTAAACATGGATATAATTATTTTTGCATTGTCTTTTTATTTTGTTGTGTATAATAAAATTCAAATGAGTAACATTTCTCTCTCTTTTTTTGTAATATGAATGTTAGCAGATGGATAAAATTTTGTTTGCTATATATGTGCAATTTTCTGATTAATATTTAACTAGCAGTATAAACAAAAATGGAATTAATATTTTAAAAATCTTAAAAGTATAAAATACATTCTTATAAAATAAGTTTTTATATTATAAATTAATATAATTTATTATATACACATGTTATAATTTATTGCATATAATTAAACATATTATAAATTAATTATATGTAACATATTTTATTTTTTAATTTATTTTTAAATTTTTATTTATTTATGATAGTCACAGAGAGAGAGAGAGAGAGAGAGGCAGAGACACAGGCAGAGGGAGAAGCAGGCTCCATGCACCAGGAGCCCAACGTGGGACTCGATCCCGGGTCTCCAGGATCGCGCCCTGAGCCAAAGGCAGGCGCTAAACCGCTGTGCCACCCAGGGATCCCCAACATTATATTTTATTATAAAATAAGTTCTCTTCCTGAGCTTCTTTCTTTTTTTTTTTAACTTTAAACAAATTTTTATTACACAAAGTTTGTCACATAATTGGATATTTTTCTACTTTGTACACAATTATTCTTACTCTCCCCAGAAAGGCTGCTTAACTTTTCATCTGGTGATGGCAAACACTAAAATCCTGATTTTAACAGAATAGTAGTAAAAATGCCTCAGTGATTTAAGTTGAAAGCAGTACATTGGTACACGGCTCTTGCACTCAGTTATCAGGAATGTACAAATGTCTTTTTATTCAAAAATACAAAATAAATTATCTGTAGGCATGGACAATGACAGCAGTAAACCATTATATGTTGTCAACTGAAACCAGTAACTGATGGTTATAGCGATTTTCTTAAACATCAGCCAGCCTTTTCTTCGGTCATTTCCTTCAACTAACTTCTCTGAAGTTATGGTTGAGGAACAGAGCCTTGAGCTTCCTCTCACAGTTCATTAAGAATGGTAAAGCACTATTCTAGGAATCAGAACATGCCACTTCCCATACCACCTCCCATTCCATCCGTTCCACCCACTCCTGGGTCCTTCTCTTCTTTAGGAATATTGGTGACTACAACTTCTGCCGTAGTTAACAGGCCACTCCAGCAGCATCCAATAAAGCAGTTCTTCCACCTTAGTTGGATCAATGATTCCTTTTTCCACCATATTCACAAAATCTCCAAGCATAGTGTCATAACCAACTTCTGAGGAACTCCGCATAATTTTCTCAACTATCAATGATCCTTCAACACCTGCCTTCTTAGCAATGGTCATTGCAGGAATTTTGAGTGTTCTCTTAATAATTTTGATACCAATTCTTTGATCTTCACTAGCTGGAGTTATTGAATCCAAGGCTGGAATGAACCAAAGCAGGGCACAACCCCCTCCCAGAACAATGCCTTCTTCAACAGCATCTCTTGTGGCATTGAGGGCATCTGTAACTCTTTCTTTTCATTCACTTCAACATCGCTTGTCCCACCAACCTTCAACACAGCTACTCCAACTGAGAGTTTTGCCAGATGCTCATTCAGCTTTTCCTTTTCATATTCACTAGTTGTGATATCTAACTGCTCAATGATTTCTTGAAAACGTTTTTCAATTTGAGCCTTGTCACCTTTTCCTTTTAAAAGCATGGCATCATCTTTGGTCACAATGACCTCTCCAACTTTTCCTAAGTCATGAGGCTGACCATCTTCAAGATTTAGAGTCAATCTTTCTTCCCCAAACACTGCACCACCAGTAGCAATAGCCATATCTTTAAGCTGGTTCTTTCTATTGTCACCAAAACCTGGAGCTTTGACTGCCACAACCTGAAGACTGACATTTAGCCTATTTAAAACAAGTGTACTCAGAGCTTCGCCATCAACATCTTCAGCAATTATAACCAAGGACTTACGGTGAGCATTGGCAATTTCAAGAGCAGATACAATGGACTGGATGCTAGAAATCTTCTTTTCACTCAATAGAACATAGGATCTTGGAATTCACATTTCTGACTTTTTGATGTATTAATAAAGTATGGAGAAATATAACCTCAATCAAACTTCATGCCTTCAATAATTTCTAGTTCATCATTCAGTGTTTTTCCATCCTTTACTGTGATGACACCCTTTCTTCCAACCTTTTTCATTGCATCAGAAATGATGTCAATTTCTTTGTCTCCATTTGCAGAAATTGTAGCAACCTGAGCAATTTCTTCAGGGGTTGTCATGGGTTTAGACTGCTTCTTAAGTTCAGCGATTACAGCATCAACAGCTAACATCACACCTCTCCTGATTTCCACAGGATTAGCACCTTTGCTAATCTTCTCAAAGCCTTCCTTGGCAATAGAGTGTTCCAAGACAGTAGCAGTAGTGGTGCCATCCCCAGCCTCTTCGTTTGTGTTATTGGCAACATCTTGAACAAGTTTAGCGCCTATATTTTTATATTTGTCTCTTAAGTCAATTGACTTTGCTACAGTCACACCATCCTTTGTTACTTTGGGACTTCCCCAACTCTGTTCAATAATCACTGTTCTTGCCTTTGGCCCCATAGTAACGGCTATGGCATCGGCTAGGAGATCTATACCTTGAAGCATTAAGGCTCGGGCATTGGCACCAAATTTTACATCCTTGGCATAGCCCCGAGTGACATGAGGAGCCAGGGCTCTGGACACTGGCCTGATCTGGCAGAGGACTGTGGGTATTTGAAACATTTCTGTGGGAGACTGCAGAGCGTGCAGGCGTGAGGCAGGCCAGCGGTGGTGACTGAGGGGCCTGAGCTTATTTCTCATTTGAATAGAAATGGAATGTGTAGAGGGAAAAATTATCTGGTATGTTAGTTTTTACAATGTGACATCATTATTCTGTAGGTGGGTTTCTTATCTGTGTGTGTAGCATGATTTTTTAGGAGAGACTTTAGATGTTTACAATCATAGAGCCCAATTTTAAGATATTTGGTCTTGTTCATGTCTGGTAAAAGTTTATGGTCATCATTATATTAAAAGAATAGAAAATGGTAAATGCCTTTAAAATGGTCTTGCTATTTTATCTAATTACAGTTTTTGTAAATGTTATTTAACAGTTAAATTTTGATAAAATGTACTAAAATACATGGAATAAGATCCCTTTAAAAGACACTTGCTTAGGAAATTTTACTACTTTTAAATTCTACTGAAAAGATCTTCAGAAGACATATGGGGTAACATAATTGTTAATAGGGTAAGCATGGAGAAATAACTTGATTTATAGGATTCAAAGATTTAGCAGAGTTTGTCAATCATCTAGGTCTTATAGAGAATATGTTCATAAGTAAGTTATGTATTAAATAAGATAGTTCTTTCCTTTTGCAATTCACAAATTCTGTCAATAATTTGTCATTTTATGGTATAAACCATTTAAAAAATACACCTTAAGAGTTATGATATGGAAACTAGAGTAGGAGGCTCACTCCACTGAAACTATCATTAAGCTGGCAAAAACAATTAATTTTTTAGAACTCCAGAGTTTTATGAAAATTTATAGCAACCAGGGATGTACTTAATGAAGGAAAAGCCTGCTAAGTTTCAGCATTTAAAGAAATGTCTGTCAGTCACTGGCTAAATCTTGAGACAGTGGAACAAAGAATGAGTGACTACATACAAAAAGGAAAACAATTTTTGCTAAAATGGCTTGGAGAAGTCATTAAATGAATGGATAAGTACAGCCCTCAACAAGCAACAACAGCAAAACTTGAGGAGGGAGAGGGGGAAAAGAATCTGATTTCTGGAGTTCACACATTGTAATATGCAAAACATCCACTTTTTAGCAATAAAAAACACAAAGCATACAAAGAAACAGAAAGTATGGCCCATTCCTAAAAGAAAAAATGGACAAAGACCATAACTGAAAAAGCCAAGACATTGAATTTAATCGACAATACTTTAAACCAACTGTCTTAATTTTCTCAAAGAGCTAAAAGAAGCCATTGAAAGAATTGAATGAAACCAGAAGTCTGATGTCTCATGAAATAGAGAATATCAGTAAGGACATGCAAATTATAAAAAACAAATCAAAAATTTTAGAGCTGAAAAAAATACAATATCTGAAATAAAAGATGTACTACAGCGAAGAAAGAATCAATAAACTCAAAAATAAGGCCATTGAAATTATCCATTCTGAGGAATGGAAAAGGAAACAAATGAAGTAAAATGAACAGGTAGGAAATGCCTACCCCAGGGTTGGTTTGGGAGCAGGGAAGCTGCTTGAGGATGCTGAGTGCAGAGGAAAAGACAAGACTGGGGAGTGGGGAAGCTCTTGAGAAAAGGAGCCGCCATCACAGATCAAGGAACTTTGGAATATGGAAGACAATATGACATCTATCACAGAGTTCACCCTACTGGGATTTCCTCTTGGCCCAAGGATTCAGATGGTTCTCTTTGGGCTCTTCACCCTGTTCTACACCTTCACCCTGCTGGGGAATGGGCTCATCCTGGGGCTCATCTCACTGGACCCCAGACTGCACACCCCCATGTACTTCTTCCTCTCCCACCTGGCCATCGTCGATATAGCCTATGCCTGCAACACGGTGCCCCAGATGCTGGTGAACCTCCTGAGGCCAGACAAGCCCATCTCCTTTGCTGGCTGTCTGACACAGACCTTTCTCTTTCTGACCTTTGCTGTCACAGAATGTCTTCTCCTGGTGGTGATGTCCTATGACCGGTATGTGGCCATCTGCCACCCCCTCCGCTATTCTGTGATCATGAGCTGGAGAGTCTGCATCACCCTGGTGCTGACTTCTTGGACCATTGGAGTCCTTCTGTTTTTGGTACATCTCATGTTACTTCTCCCCTTACCCTTCTGTAGATTCCAGAAAATCAATCACTTTTTCTGTGAAAAAAAAAAAAAATACAAGAGAAATCTTTTGGGCACTGTCAAGTGTACTAGCATAGCATTATGGGAGCCCCAGAAGAAGAGAGAGTTAATGAGAAAAAGAATATATGAAGAAATAATGGTTAAAAAAAAAACTAACTCACAAATTTGATAAAACAAGTGAATATACAAATCCAAGCAGTTCATCAAACTTCCAGTAGCCTGAACTCAGAGATTAACACTGAGACAAATAAAACTGTCAGAAACCAAAGATAAACAAACAAAAACAAAGACAAGGAATCTTGAAAGGAGCAAGAGAGAAATGACTCATCACTTGCAGGTGATCCTGAGTAAGATTAAAACTGAATTACCATCATACAGGCCAGCAGACAGTGGATGACATTTAAGTTGCTAGGAAGAAAAAAAAAAAAAAAAAAAAACTGTCAATGAAGAAGTTTATATCTGGGCCAACTATCTTTAGAAACTGAAAAAGAAATTAAGATATTAATAGAGAAACAAAAGCTGTAGACTTGTCTATAAAAAATGTTAAAGGAGCACCTGGTGGCTCAGTGGTTGTGTCTGCTTTCACCTCAAGTTATAATTCTGAGGTCCTGGGATTGAGCCCCCCATTGAGCTCCTTGCTGTGGGGAGCGTGCTGTGGGGAGCCTGCTTCTCCCTCTACCTCTGCTTCTGCCTCTCTCTCTCTTTCTCACTCTCTGTCTCTCATGAATAAAATCTTTTTTTTTTTTTTTAAAGAAATGTTAAAGGGAGCCCTTTATGGTGAAATGAAAAGATAGTAAAAACTAACTCAACGGCATACGCAGAAATAAAGTACTCTAGTAAAGGTAACTACATAGGTAAATATAAAACAGGTATTATATTCTTGATTTATAACTATTGCACGCTATTCAAACCTGAAATGTTCTCCTTTGTCCTGCAAGGGGGCCAACACAGAAATGATGAGAGAGGCTAATGTTAGGGATAGACAAGAGCCCCAAGCAGGGCTATGCCATTACTTTTATTCACTCAGGTTTTGTGACAGCCATTATAGCTATGTGCTTGAGGCAATGATCACAAGGTAATCATTAACACATGTCATGTTTCAGTCAACAATAGGCAACTGACAGTCTGTGACATCAGAGCTAGAAAAGCATGCATTCTAGTTAAAAATTAGGTTGTAATGTTTTTGTTGTATTCCTTACTAAACTTGGGTGCTTTTGCGCTGGGGGTGGCTTTCCATCTTAGAGGCTATTATGATCCTTATTAAGCTTGGGCACTTTTTGCCGTGGAGGTGGCTTTCCATCTTAGAGGCAGCATTCTACCCTATGCTCTTCTAACCCACTTGTGCAGTAACATGGCTTTCTTAAAGCTATATCCCATATGTAACACCTCTTTCCTTTCTTTTTGATTTGAAGGATAAATGCATAAAACAATCATAAATCTTTAGTGAAGACACATAATGTACAAAGATGTAATTTTTGTCAATAATCACATAAAGGGGGCATGGAACTATATAGAAACAGTTTGTGAATGCTATTGAAGCTAAGTTAGTATCAGGTCAGAGTAGACTCTCCTAAATTTATGTTGTTAATTGTAATATCCAAGGAAATTACTAAGAAAATTACTGAAAGTGTACAGTAAAAAAATGAAGAGGAAGTCAAAATGATACACTGGAAATAAACAGAAAATAAAGCAGTATTAGAGAAATCAAAGAACAATAAGAATTAAGACACAGAAAACAAATTTCAAAATAGAGCAGTCCTTGATTATCACTAATCACCCTAAATGTAAATGGATTAAACTCATCAATTCAAGACAGAGATTGGCAGAATAGATTTAAAGACCCAAAACATGACCCACTTTAGATCCAGAGAAACAAATAAGTTTAAAGTGAAGGGATGGAAAAAAAAAAAAAAAGATGTAAATAGGAACAAGAGAGCTGAGGTAGCTATTGTAATACGAGAAAAGGAGGGTTTAAGTTAAAATTAATAAAGAAGATATAAAAATTATAAACATATACCAAACAACAGAGCCTTAAAATATATGAAGCAAACACTGACAAGAATTAAAAGGAGAAATAGACAGTTGTATAATAATTGTTGGAGATTTCAGTACCTCACTTTTTAGAATATATAGATGGAAGAATAAGGAAGTAGACTTGAACAGCACTATAGAACAACTGGACATAACAGGCACATATAGAACATTGTATCCAACACATGAGAATACACATTTTTTCTAAGTACACATAGAACATTGTCCAAGATACATGATATAAAAGCTGTACTTGGGATCCCTAGGTGGCTCAGCGGTTTAGTACCTGCCTTCGGCCCAGGACATGATCCTGGAGTCCCGGGAATGAGTCCTGTCTTGGGCTCCCAGTATGGAGCCTACTTCTTCCTCTGCCTGTGTCTCTGCCTTTCTCTCTCTCTCTGTGTCTCTCATGAATGAATGAATAAATAAAAAACATCTTTTAAAAAAGCTACACTTAATCAAAACACCGTGGTACTAGTATAAGAATAGACAAAAAAAAAAAAAAAAAAAGAAATACAATTGAAAGTCCTGAATTAAACCCATACACTTGCAATGGCTTTTTCAAAGTAAACTTCTATGCCAATGTGGGGTTTGAACTCATGACTCTGAGATCAAGTGTTGCAAGCTCTAAGGACAGAACAAGTCAGGCACCCCTGTGTACAATTGATTTTTGATAGGAGTGACATGACAAGTCCATTCAATGAGGAAATAGTAGTTTTTCAACAAATGGTGATGGCACAACTGGATATCCACATGCAAAAGAATGAAGTTAATTCTTCACGTGGTGCAAAAAAGTTAACTCAAAACTATTAACTGGATCAGTTGTGTAAATATAAGGGCTAAAGCTATAAAAATTTTACAAGAAAAACAGGGAGAGGGGCACCTATGTGGGTCAGTGGTTGAGTATCTGCCTTCGGCTCAGGTCCTGACCTCGGGGTCCTGGGATTGAGTCCTGCATCAGGCTCCCACAGAGAGCCTGCTTCTCCCTCCCTGTGTCTCTCTGTGTCTCTCACGAATAAATATATAAAATCTTAAAAAAAAACATAGTATTAAATCTTCATGATGTTGGATTTGGCAATGTATTCTTTAATATAACATGGAAGCACAAGCAACACAAGAAAAGTAGATATTTTGGACTACATAAAACTTTTGTGCACCAAAGGATATTATAAAGCAAGTAAGAAGACCACCTCAACAATGGGAGAAACTATTTGTAAATCATATATTAAAAAAAAACAAAACAAAAAGAATCATATATTTGATAAAAGTCTGTTATCCAGAATATATAAAGAATTCTTCCAACTCAACAAAATAGCATACAACCTAACTTAAAATAAGAAAAGGACTTGAATAGACATTTCTCCAGAGCAGACATATATATAATGGCCAACAAACAAAAAAGATCCTCAGCATTATTAGGAAAATCCAAATTAGAGCCAAAATGAAATACTGCTTCACACCTACTAAGATGGCTATAACTTTAAAAAATGAAAAACAAATGGCAAGAATGTGGAGAAACTGGAACCATTGTACAATGTCGGAGGGTATACAGAATGGAAAACAGTTTGGCAGTTCATCAAAAAATTTATTATCTAATATTGTTATCTATATTATTATCTAATAATTGTTCATCAAACAATTATTATCTAATATTTGCACTTATAGGTGACTGCCCAAAAGACTTAAAAATAGACATATATACCAGATCTTGTATATGAACGTTTATAGCAGCACTATTTACGATAGCTAAAAGACACAAATAATTCAAATGTCTCTCAATAGATGTATGGATAAGCAAACATGGTTTATACATAGAATGAAATGTTACCTTAAAAAGAAGTGAAATACAGATGATATATGCCTCCATGTAGATGAAGCTTGAAAACATTATGTGAATGAAGTCAGGCACAAAAGGTCACATATACTCCATTTATAGGAAATAATCAACATAGGTAAACTTAGAGAAAGCAGATTGGTGATTTCTAGGAATGAGGCAAAGGGGAATGGGACATGATCATTTAAGGAGAGTATATTTGGGGTGATAAAGATACCTTGGAACTAAACAGATGTGGTGGTTGAGCAACATTGTGAATATATTAAATGCACTGAATTATATACTTCTAAATGGTTAATTTCATATTAAGGAAATTAAACCTCAGTAAGAAAATAAAGAATCCACTACATTCCGGTACCTTTTTGTTTGTTTTTAAGTGATGGGATGAAACTTAAAATTGTACTAGTCAGGGTCCAATCAAGTGATAAAACTGGGTAGCCCGGGTGGCTCAGTGGTTTAGCGCTGCCTTCAGCCCAGGACGTGGTCCTGGAGACCCGGGATCAAGTCCCACATCGGGCTCCCTGCATGGAGCCTGCTTCTCCCTCTGCCTGTGTCTCTGCCTCTCTCACTGTCTCTCATGAATAAATAAATAAAATTTTTTAAAAAGAGAAACTATATAGTAGTTTTAGCAGGGAAGGTTTACTACAAAGAATTATGATGGATTACCTACTAAAATAAAGAATGCAAAAGAGCAAATACAAGAAGAAGCCCCTACCTTTTTTGGCTGAGACAGAGCCCTGAAGGAAGGAACAAATATGGAAGAACCTTCTTCCCAAGGCTGAGACCTAAACCTGGTTAGACAAAGTGCAGCAGTACCTCATACAACAGGATATTCCTAATAGTGAAAATGTTTGCTGAGGTCCTGGGCTGTGGAACTTACTGGTATTTCTCCTGCAAGGATGTGAATTGGGAAATTGCCTGCTGGGGAAGCTGCCCAAGAAGTGCTGTTGGCTGTTGTGCATGGCAGTTTACCATGAGGAGCATCCTGAAACTAAGAAAAGACCCTTCCTCCTGCTGGGTCCCTGTAGCACTCTGCTCTAACAAAGCTTAACATGTGCCAACTGGCAAAGGGAAATGTTTACAAAGTTACATGATTATTTCCACTATTGTGTAGCAGGAAGGAAAAGAGGTTTTTCAGCTGACAAACAATAAATTGTTAACTGGCACAAAATTATTTTAACAATGTTAGTTTATTTTTTTTAAGGATTTTATTTATTCAATAGACACACACACACACACAGAGAGAGAGAGAGAGAGAGAGAGAGGAGAGAGGAGAGAGAGAGACAGAGACACAGGCAGAGGGAGAAGCAGGCTCCATCCAGAAACCTGATGTGGGACTCGATCCCGAGACTCCAGGATCATGTCCTGGGCCGAAGGCAGACGCCAAACCACTGAGCCAGGCAGGGATCCCCAACAAAGTAAGTTTCAATCAAGTAAGTTACACAAAGGTCTGGTCTGGATCTTGGCAATAGCCTCCAATATTAATTCATGAGTCATGTAATATTTCATATGTGATTACTTAGTTGTCATTTGGGTTTGAGATATTACTTCCAATCATCTGAGAATTGGAAAGATATATTCCTTAGAAAAAAATGTAAGTTAAAAAATAGGCATATTAAATTATAATATTCAACTGAAGTTATTAGATAAAAAATATAGCAATGGATTTAAAAACATCAGTAAGACATGATTATTGGTAATAAATTAGCACATTTTTCTGTTTAGTCTTACAGATACTAAGCATTATTTCAAATAGAGTTTATACAGTGTACGAAGTAAAATGTAAGAAGTAAAATGTAAGAAATAAAATGATAACTAGCTGTGCAGAAAAATACACTCAAATTTACATTTCTAAATTGTTAAAAATAAAGCAGCCAGATTTTGATCAAGCTGAATAATCGTAACATTGAATAAAATAACAAATAACTGTCAGGACACAATTATAGCATCCCTATCATAAAATAATTACTTTTCTAACATTTTTTAGAGCAAGGTATAATGTATCCAAAATAAATTATTGCAATACAACATTGCTTAAAGGTTATTATTTTATGAGATAAAAAATTCCTGTCTCAACTTTGACATTTGTTTTTGAAAAATGGGCTCTACTTCAACATTTATATAGCAGCAGGAGACCATTATCTTGTGACAACACTTCATTGCATTGACATTATCTGTTAATTATCTTTACCACCACTAATTTCAAGCCTGGTGTGCTGTATATGCTGTCTCTTACCAGTTGTATGATTGCTCTTTCTTTTCTCATTGATGAATCTGGAAAATAGACAAAGCTTAATTAAAAGTGAAACTCAGACAAAGGTTATACTTTGCACAATCACAAAATAGAGGAACTGAAAAACAGTATAGCTTAATAATTATTTTTTTATTTAATAGGGACTATGTTCTTACCTTTTTCTAATATTATAAAGTATTCTAAAGAGCTGCATGGATTTTTGAATCTGAAAACTAAAAGAGAATATTTAATTATTGATATACAAAAACATTTGGCAGAGGAGAAAATTTTTCTAAGTACAGTAATAAAACATAAACAGATGAGAAGTGTGAAAAAAGATTTATTCTTCTAGACAAATAGATCAATAAAATTCTGGCAATAATCCCATCAGTTACTGTTGGTATTAAGTTGCCCTTTTATCAATGTATTCATTACTTGGAAACATTTTCAAAGAGGAAATTGTTAGTTCTTTGTGTATGTGTATGGTTGTATATGTGTGTGTGTTATTTTTTTTTTTAATTTTTTTAAGAAAAAAGCTACCTATTGAAGACTTACTTTTCTCCCTTATTGACTCACACGCCTTTGGTAAAGTATTACAAGACTTAGATTTTGTTTTTTGTTTGTTTGTTTGTTTTTCAATTACATTGGTTTCTCTGCTGCCCCTGAGGAAAACTCACAAAAGAGGATATTTCTAACAAATTTATAACACCAGAAAGCAACTCAAAAGATAAATTGGTATTACTGTGTTTTTTTAAAGATAAGGATATTGAGGCAAAGGTAAAACCAAATAATCTACTGAAGTGTACAAATTGGGATTATACATGTACAATACATAGTTTAATGTGTGACACATGACAAAAAAAATCAACAGATCATGGGAGCTATTGAAAGTAACCAAATACACATTTGAATATTTGAACACAAATGTGACATTTTATATTTAAGCAAAATATGGATAGATCTTTCTTTACTTTTTTTGAGATAGTGGTGTTTTTATGTGTGTCTTACTGGGTTTGTATCTGTTTCTCTCATATCCTGATATACATTCTTTGGGTTGGGTCACTACTAAGTAGGAAGATACAAAAGAGTTTGACATTTGAAAATATAATATTTAAAAGAATCGCTTCTCTACTTTTAAATTAGTCTCTTCTAATTAGGCTTTATATAAGGCTTGAACTGGTGAATAGATAAGAATAAGTTAATACTACTTAATATTATGAGTTTTTAATTGCTAAAATAATATTTGTATCACTGTGTAAGTACAAAATATATTTTATAGCAAAGGCTATTAAGGAAAGACAAAATATAATTTCAACAGGTTCAGGCCTCCATGAACATAATTTACTTCTGATAATTAAGTTTGTAATAGCATAACTTCAGGTTATATGAGAACAAATTCAAATAACTGTAAATAAACATTGGTGGGCAAATTAACTATCATATGAGATTCAACATATCAATAATTGATGAATTGAGCACACATAAGGATATAGAATAAAATTAATAAGCTTGATAAGCTGGATAATAAGATGGGTACAATGTAATTAAAATTTGAACAATTCATATCATTCTTAAAACATTTTTTTTTTGAGAGAGAGAGTGCACATGTGCTCATGCGAGGAGCAGGGGAGGGGTTTAGGGAGAGAGAGAAAGAATTTCAAGCAGACTTCCCTCTGAATGTGGAGCCCTAGGTGGGACTCAATCTTGTGACCCTGAGATCATAACCTGAACCAAAATCAAGGTTTGGACACTTAACTGACTGAGCCATCCAGGCACCCCATGAACAACTCACATCCTTCTTAAGCATTAGTTAAATATTTACCAAATTGAACAATTAAAATGACATAAATGAAGCCTCAAAATTTTCCAATAACTGGTAGCCATACAGATATGCTCTGACTATAATTCAGTTAATCAGAAGTTCACATGTTAAAAGTAATATATTTCCAAATGCCTTGCATTGCAAAGAAGAATTTCTAATGCACATTATAACATATTCAGAAATATACTAAAATAATCCTATAGTTCTTATCCTTTCTTTAATTAATGTGGTGTAGCACATGGATTGATTTGCAAATATTTAACTACCCTCGCAACCCAGAAATAAATCCCACTTGATCGTGAATGATTTTTTTTAGTGTATTCTTGAATTTGTCCATTGACTGATGAATGGATAAAGAAGATGTGGTACACACACACACACACACACACACACACACACACAATGGAATACTACTCAGCCATAAGAAGAATTAAATCTTGCCATTTGCAATGACATGGATGGAGCTAGAGGGTATTATGGTAAGAGAAGTAAGTCAGTCAGAGAAAGACAAATACCATACGATTTCCCTATATGTGGAATTTAAGAAACAAAACAGATGAACATGGGGAAAAAAGGGAGGAAAACCAAAAAACATACTCTTAACTATAGAGAATAAACTGATGGTTACCAGAATGGAGGTGGGTGGGAAGATGGGTTAAATAGGTGATGAGGACTAAGGAGCAATCTTGTGATGAGCACCAGTGATGTATGTGTGTTGAATGACTAAATTTTGCACCTGAAACTAATATAGCACTGTGTATTAAGTAACTGGAATTTAAAATGAAAGTTAAAAAAAAAGGTAGAAAATAATGATATAAGTCTCACTGAGATTTCTGTAAGAACGAATGGGATAATATTTAAGGAAAAAATTACTGTCTCCTGGATTAAAATTTAAGTGTGATAAAGCTTTTTAACTTGTATAAGAAAGTAGAAGAAATTATCTTCATGGCTTTGGAATAGGGAAAGGCAATCACACAAAGGCACAAAACCTTAAATAAATATTTGATAAACTTTATTATATTAAAAAAACATAAAAAACATTGTCAGTAAGTAAAAATCTATACTAGAAAGCAAATTGTTTTTAACATAAAATATGAAAAATGTTTTATGTATTATATAAAATATTACAATATTAAAATATGAAGAAATAACTAAACTTTTAACAGATATATCACTAAAGAAAATGCATAAGTTGCCAAAAAATGTGGAAAAATGCCCTATATTATACTAACCAGAGATGAAAATTTAAACCAAATAATTTACATTTCAGATTCATTAGGTTGGCTACAGTTAAAAAGTCTCTCAATACCAAGTGTTGTTGAAAACATGGAGAAACAAGAATTTTTATACACTACTGATATAAATTTGAACTCTCAATTTGGCAAAGACTAATAGGATTGAAGGTGCACATACCCTTTGACATAGGAAGCACTGTCTTTGATATATAGCATAGAAAGACACTTGCACTGTTCAAACACAGATGTTTTTTGTTTTTTTGGTTTTTTTTTATTTATTTTTTATTGGTGTTCAATTTACTAACATACAGAATAACACCCAGTGCCCGTCACCCATTCACTCCCACCCCCCGCCCAACACAGATGTTTTTAAGAATGTTTAAAGCATCAGCATTTGTAATTTCAAGAAATGGAATAAAATAAGTGTCTACCAGTTATATATTGCAAATATATATAATATATTGCAATATGGTTAACTGAATATTAAATTGCATTGCAGAGGAATGAACCATATCACTAATACAGAGGAAGAAAATGAAGCAAGTTGAGGATTACATACAATGATACAATTTATGTAATAACATTTAGTCAAACATTTCGATAAATTCTTAAGTATATTTGCATTGTAGTAAAATCATAAAGTTATATAATGTTATGAGAAAAATTAAGAAGTTCCATCTGTGTTGAGAAGGAAATAAGGGCAGCCAGGGTGGCTCAGCGGTTTAGCGCTGCCTTCCGCACAGGGATCGAAGTGTCCAGTGATCCTGGAGACCCAGGATCAAGTCCTGCATTGGGCTCCCTGCGTGGAACCTGCTTCTCTCTCTGCCTGTGTCTCTGCCCCTCTCTCTGTGTCTTTCATGAATAAATAAATAAAAATCTTAAAAAAAAAAAAAAGAGAAGGAGATAAATGAGATCAGAGTGGAGCACACAAGGCTTCAATTCATTTATGATGTTTTATAATTTAAGATAATTTAATGAGTTCATGCACATACACACTTGTTCCATTATTCTTTATATTGCTTTGTATATCTTAAAAATCACACAGAAAGTTTTAAAGAAAAACATTATCCACTTAAAACAATTAAAGTGGTAAATATATATGTACATATATTTATCACAATTAAAAAAAAGCCTATTGAAAATATTTCTTAATGAAAAAACTGTGAATGGTACCATTCCCAAAAGCATATCACCACACTTTGACCTACATAACCGTGTGTGTTGTTTGGACAAATAGGATAATTTTTTTGTAAACAAAATAAATGTTTGGATGTAAGACCACATCTTCAGACAATTTTTGTTTTGCCTTCTTAGCAGATTTCAAGATCACTTATTAAAACAGAACAACTTGTACTAAAATGAATGACCACATGATAAGTAGTAGTAGTTGCCAAGATGAGGCATGTGTCTGCATCTTGTCAGTATTGAATACTGCATATAAATATCACATTCAGGGATCCCTGGGTGGCGCAGCGGTTTGGCGCCTGCCTTTGGCCCAGGGCGCGATCCTGGAAACCCGGGATCGGATCCCACATCAGGCTCCCGGTGCATGGAGCCTGCTTCTCCCTCTGCCTGTGTCTCTGCCTCTCTCTCCTCTCTCTCTCTCTCTCTCTGTGACTATCATAAATAAATAAAAATTTAAAAAAAAAAAAATAAAATAAATAAATAAATAAATAAATAAATGTCACATTCATCTTTGCTTTTAATATCCTGCATCAGACTAACTGAATAACTGAAAACATTTTTGCAAATCTTAGGTAAGTATGAGAACATGCTTTTTTCCCCAGAATGTAGCTATAATGAACCTGTAAATATAGAATATTTAATCATATATATATAAATATATATTGCCTGTTTTTATAACAAAATTATACTCTAAAGAATAACCAAATTCTCTCTGTAAGGCATTCTGTCTGTAAGGTTATTAAAGTTTAATGTACATTTAAATAATTTGTCTATTCAAAAATTATGATATTTATTTTATATAAGATAGAGCTAACACAGTGGAAGAGTTAGAGATTATGTAGGGATGCAACAGTGCGGATCCTCATTTGCCGAGACCAACCTAACTATAAATATTCGAGCTGTGAGCCACCTCTGATATAGCACTATATTCACCTTGAGAAGTTGAACCAACCACTTGGAGCAAATTGGCTATATTGGACCCTTCTGTCCTAGAAAGTTCGGCAGTTTGTCCTTTTAGGAATAGATGCATAATGCCAGGTATGGGTTTTCTTCTTCCTACACAGAAAGCCTTAGTCAACATCATTATCTGGAGCATATAGAATGCCTAATCTACAAGTATGTAACCCCACAGAATATACCAATCAATCAGGAGACCCACTTCCCAGGGAAGAAGGTATAAGAGTGGATCCCTGACCATGGGCTCCACTGGTCATATCATATAACATACTATCCAGAAGTAGCTGACCTTAATAGAATTCTAACAGGAAAAACTTGTTAAAGGCACACCTGAAAGACCACTTGAAGTCAATACACCTAAAGAATGGGGTGTTATTCTTTAGAATTGGTACATGAATCAAATTGGAGGCTTCTGTTATGATCCTATGGTCCCAATGCATAGGTCCACAAAACAAGGGGTGGAAGATTGGCCCCACTTAACAACACTCTCAAACATAAAAGTGATCGACAACCCTTTTGTTGTTCATCCCTGCAACTCTGGCCTTGAGGGTTGTGAAGGTACCGATGCCTAAGGAGGACACTGCCCAGAGAGATCAAGTAACCCATTTAGCCACAAGCTAGGACTTCCCAGGGAACTTTGAATTTTTAGTATATACTGAACAGCAGACAAGAAGAGGCACCATTATGATTTGGGTAAATGACTCTGATCAAGAAGGATAGGATTGTTTTTACACATGTGCGCAAGGAAGACTACAAGTGCATTTGCTTGGATGATCTATTCGAGTGCCTTCAGGTATGACCTTGCCTCATTGTCAGTGTGACCAAACACATGTAACAACCTAGGCCAGGGAAGCATGTGATTACAAAGGTTCAGACCCTGCAAGAATTAAGACTTGCTTCATACCTCCAGATAAGCCTTCATACCCATACTGCCAAAGTAATAGCTAAGGGGAGGAAAATTTAGAATGGCAGTGGGAGAGAGGATGAGTGAGTTACGTCTCCAGAATTAACTACAAGAGTTCCTTCTGTAACCTCCCTCTTCTAAGTTTTCTATCAGGGCAAGGGCCCTACAGGAACATGAATGAGTAGGGAGTTTTGAGTTTTGTCTTACCTCACCAAAAGCAGAGTATCTGCTCTTTTCCAAATTATTTGGAATCTTCTGTAAGGAGAAAACTTCTGTATGGGAGATTTGTCTTTTCTCTTCCATTTACCTATTAAATCATTTATTTATATCAGTATAGATTCATGGGAACTTACTTTAAACTGTTATGAACCCAAATTACTTAATTTTGTTGCTAAAATTATTCTAGCTTTGGCCACTGGGAACTACTTCATTTGGTTCCTAAATCCCTTTGACATAACACCATCGTTAACGTTTTTTCACTTTGTTTCTAAATGATACATTTATTGGATATTGAATTTTGGCATGGGCCTTCCCTCTCCCCCCCAATGCTTCATAATAATGTTATCTCGTCTTTTGCCTTCCACCGTTTTTACTGTTAATCTTTGCTTTTCTGAATGTAATGCCTTTTCTTGTATTACTTTATCTTTGGCTCTTCAGCAATTTTATGATGGTGATCACAGGTGTGTTTTTAATGTGTGTTTATTTATTTTATTTTTTATTTAAGAGTTTTAAAAAATTAATTAGAGAGAATGTGTGTGCAAATGGGGACGGGGGCAGGGGAAGAGAGAGAATCTCAATCTGGCTGTGGGGCTTAATCTCAAGACCTCCAGATCATGACCTGAACTAAAATCAAGAGTTGAAGGCTTAATTGATTGAGCCACCCAGGCACCCATGAATGTATGGTTTTTTTTTAATCTTATAGCAGGTTTGTTGAATTTCTTGAAGCTTTGGAGCTTGAAATCTTTCATCAATTTTGGAAAATACATGTTTTCTTCTCCTTCATTTTTTTCTTCTGGATCTCTAACTGTATTTATATCACATGTTGGATTCATTCCACTGATCTCTGATGTCCTGGGTTTTCATTCTTTTCTGTTGAGCTATCTTAGAGTTTAGTGGTCCTTATCCAGCTCTTAACTCATCCAATGAATTAAACATGTTAAGTTTTATTTTGATACAATCTAAAGCTTACAAAAAATGGTAAGAATAGAATAACAAACTTAAAAAAGACTTATTATAGAGTATGTTGCTCACCTGATGCACTATTGTGCTCCAATACTTTAGTATGTATTTTCTATAAAAGGACATTCCCCTACAAAAACACAATACTCCCATATAAAATCATGAAAAGAATATTTACTTGCTATTACCATGTAATTCTTTGGTTCCATTCAACTTTTCCTTCACTCTTAGTGAAAGTCTATTGGGGAGAATCAGTGGGATGTTGGAAAGAGCTGTGTATTTTCGGTTTCTACAAATTCCAATTCGTCCCACCAACTCACACTGTCATTAAAAACTGCTAGTAATTCCTAAATTCAGTAGATAGCTCAGCTTGCAGTAACATCAGTTCTCTGCTTTCCATATTATTAGGCAAATGTTCCTAGTGAAGGGTATAGCTCCTAAAATCTAGCCATTTAGGAAGAGTTTGTGTCTCTTTGTAATGCAGTTTCTTTAGATTTCTTTGCTTAGGCAATGTTTTTTGTTTTGTTTTTTTCTAAAAAAACCCTGCCATTTCTTAACTTTATTTTCTACCCTGGGAATAATGGTTTGTCTTAACCTATGTTTTGCTAAAAGTAAAACTTCTGCTTCAATGGATTGCTTTTCTATTTTTTTCCCTTTAGAACTGATTGTGTAAATGTTTTCTTGTCATTTTAATTTTTTTTAAAGATTGTATTTATTCATTCATGAGAAACACAGAGAGAGAGAGAGAGAGAGAGAGAGAGAGAGAGAGGCAGAGACACAGGCAGAGGGAGAAGCAGGCTCCATGCAGGGAGCCTGACATGGAACTTGAGATCCTGGGTCTCCAGGATCACGCCCTGGGCTGAAGGCAGCACTAAACCACTCAGCCACCCAGGCTGCCCTGTCATTTTCATTCTTTAACCAGACTTGAAGTTACACATTTTCTTTTTACTATTTTCTTAACTATACTAGAAGTTAAAACATATATACTTATTAAAGTCTAAAGTTTATCCTTTACCCTCCAGAGAGGATCAAGTTAATTGTTCCGTGAATTCTTCTCAAATGTTATATTATTGTTACGCATCTTGATTAGATTTTTTAAATATTTATTTATTTATTTATTTGAGACAAATAGGGAGAGAGCAGGAGTAGGGGCAGAGGGAGAGGGAGAAGCAGCTCCCCTGGGGAGCAAGGGAACCAGTGCAATACTCCATCCCAAGACCCTGAGATTATGACCTGAGCTGAAGGCAGACCCTTAACCAACTGAGCCACCCAGGCACCCCTTAATTAGACTTTTTTAATCTACAAAATATTATTGTTATACAGTCAGTGTTCTTTTTAATTTTATTTACATATATGTCTTTCTAAATCATTATTTTTTTTCCTTGCAGTTCAGCATCTTCTGTTAGCCCTTTGTTTCTGTCTGTAATAAACTCTTAAGAATTTGTTTTGGCCAGTCCTTTGTGTTAAATTGTTATGTTGGCAGACTCTCTTATGGCTTGATTTTGAGATATAATCACTACACTGTGAAACTCATCCTTTTTTGTATGGAGTTCCATGACTTTTCATAAACACATACTGCCATGTTACCACCATCAACATTAAGAACACCCCAAAGAACTCCCTTTTGTCACTTTTTAATCAGTTATCTCAGCTCCAGCCCCTGGAAACTACCAATCTGTTTTCTGTTCCTATATTTTTGTCTTTTCTGGAATGATAGAATGGAGTCTTTTGAGTTTGGCTTCTTTCACCTAACTTAATGAATTTGTGATCCATCCATGCTGTTGTATATAGTTCATTCCTTTTTTACTGCTGAATAGTGTTCCATTGAATGAGGTACCATGGTTTAACTATTCCCTAGTTGAAGTATATTGGGTTGTTTATAATTTTTGGCAACTATGTATATAACAGCTATAAACATTCACATGTAGTTTATTACATGTACATAAATTTCATTTTACTAGAATAAATACCTAAGGATGGTATTGTAAGATCATATTATAATGATAATGCTTAACTTTATAGGAAGTTGCCAAATAATTTTGGCTGTATCATTTTGCAATATCACCCACAATTGATGAATGTTCCAGATGTTTGGCATCTTTATCATTTCAACCATTCTAATAGATGTGTAGTGATATCTCATTGATTATAATTTGCCTTTTCTTGATCACTGATAATGTTTAGCATTATTATATGTGTTTGTTTTCCATCCATATACCATCTTTGGTGATGTATGTATTCAAACCTATTTTTTAATTGATTGATTATTTTCCTATTATTGAGTCTTGAATTCCTTATAATTTTTGGATAAAATCCTTCGTTAAATATGTTTTGCAAGTATTTCCTCTTAATCTGTGACTTTATATTTTCTTTTTTTTCTTTTCCTTTTTTTTTTTTAAATAAATTTCCAAATGTCTAGGTTATAATCAGGCTGCATCTAGGCGCTGTCTCTTATTCTTTTTTTTAAATTTTTATTTATTTATGATAGTCACACAGAGAGAGAGAGAGAGAGGCAGAGACACAGGCAGAGGGAGAAGCAGTCTCCATGCACCAGGAGCCCGACGTGGGATTCGATCCCGGGTCCCCAGGATCGCCCCTGGGCCAAAGGCAGGCACTAAACCGCTGCGCCACCCAGGGATCCCTATTTTCTTTTTTTCTAAATGTATTTAAATTCAACTTAGTTAACATATACTGTATTATTAGTTTGAGGGTAGAATTTAGGGATTCATGATTTGCATATAACACCCAGTGCTCATTACATCAAGTGCCCTCCTTTATGCCCATCACCCATCTATCCCATCCTCCACCCACCTTTCCCTCCAGCAACCCTCAATTTGTTTCCTAGAATTAAGAGTATCTTATGGTTTTGCCTCCTTCTCTGTTTTTATCTTATTGTATTTTTTCCTTCCCTTCTTCTATGTTCGTTTTGTTTCTTAAATTACACATATGAGTGAAATCACATGGTATTTATTTCTCTGACTTATTTTGCTTATCATAATTTTATTTTCTTAATGGTGTCTTTCAAAGAATACAGAATTTTTAATAGAAGAAATCCAATTTATCGTTTTTTTGAATGGGTTGTGCTCTTGGTGCCAAGAGAGCAAAGAAATATTTGCCTGATCTAAAGTTTAGAAGATCTCCCGTTATGTCTTCTTCTAGATTATTTATAGTTTTGGATTTATACATATATGTCCGTGATCCATTTTGAGTTAATTTTTGTAAAGGGAGAGAGGTATGAATTGTGGCCTAATTTATATATTTATTTCATATGTATATCCAATTGTTTTAGCACTTAAAAAAGATGAATATATAATCTTTGAATATATAATCTATTGAAATCGCTTTGTTGTTTGTCTAAAATTAATTGACATACACCTGTGGATTTATTCATTATATTTCAATTGTGTTTAATCAACCTATCCCTTTACCTTGATTTATAGCTTTAAATAAGAGTTGATATCAGAATCTACATTCTTCTCTTCACCCCCAGGGCATTTTGGGAGAGGATTACATAATTTTGAGCAGAGTGAGATGTTTATCAAACAAGACAAATATCAATGCAGCACACATATCAAACCTAGAACAGTGTTCACATGCAGAAGACCACAGAGAGTAGAATAGTAGCAAATATACAGATTTTTTCTGTCTTTTGCACTCAGGAGCAGTGACACTGATATAGTTGTGTAGTATGCTAGGGTATTCAAAGAGGGACTCTGGCTTTTATTATATGGAGTGTAAAAGCTTAACCAATGATGAAACAATAGCACCTTTCCTGACATAGGCAAGGGCTTTGAATTATGTCCCCTTTGCTCCACGAGGTCGCCAACACTAAAGCCCACATTTTCCTAAGGTTGAAGACTCTGTTCTTGATCCTACTCATCAAATGATCTTAGTCAGAGTTGCATATTGGTCGGTATTATTTCCTAAATGTGATAGAATTCACCAGTAAAGCCATCTGATTCTGGACTTTCTTTGTTATGAGGTTTTTGATTGCTAGTTCAGTCTCCCTACTGGTAATTGATCTGATCAGATTTTTTATTTTTTCATGATTCAATCTTGGTAGGCTGTATGGTTTTAGGAATTTTTCATTTCTTATAGGTTGTCTGGCTTGTCGGCACTGTAGTTTTTCATAGTAGTCCCTTATGATTTATTTGTGTGTTATCAGTTGTAATATCTCCTCTTTCATTTCTAATTTATTGATTTGAATCTTCTTTTTTTTTCTTGCCAAGTGTAACTAAAGGTTTGTCAATTTTGTTAATCTTTTCAAAAAAAACGCTTAGTTTTACTGATTTTTCTGTTGTGTTTTTAGTCTCTATTTCATTTATTTCCACTCTGATCTTTATTCTTTCTCTCTTTCTGCTAAATGTGATCTTCATTCATTCTTCTTTTTCTAACTCCTTGGGGTATAAAATTAGCTTTTAAAAAAAATTTCAGCTCTTTTTTAAGATTGTTATTTATTTATGTGAGAGAGAGAGATAGAAGATAAGTGGTGGGGAGGAGCAGAGGGAGAGAGAGAAAGAAGCAGAATCCCTGCTGAGCAGGAAGCCTTCATGGGGCCTGATCCCAGGCCCTGGAGATCATGACCTGAGCTAAAGGCAGATGCTCAACCTACTGAGCCACCCAGGCACCCCAGCTCTTTTTTTCTCAATGTAAATGTTTATTGCTATGAACTTCCCTCCAAGAACTACTTTTGTTGCATTTTATAAATTTTGGTGTATTGTATTTTCAATCCCTTTTGTCTCAAGATATTTTTGATTTGTCTTTTGTTTTTTTCCCAAGTTCATTTTACTAGACCACTGTTATCGTGGCACCAAAACTAGACAGGGACATTATAAGAAAACAAACAAACAAACAAACAAACTATAGAACATATCCCTGATAAGCATAGATGCAAAAATCTTCAACAAAATATTAGCAAGTCAAATTCAGCAATAGACTAAAAGGATCATATGCTATGATCAAGTGAGATTTCTGTAGGTATGCAAGAGTAATTTGTCACTTATACATCAATCAATGTGATATACCACATCAACAAAATGAAGGATAAAAATCGTGTTCATTTTAAGGTGCAGAAAAAGCATTTGACAAAATTCAATATCTGCGCATAATAAAAACTCTCAAAAAACTGCATATAGAGAGAAAGTACCTCAAAATAATAAAACCAATTTATGATAAACCCACAGGTAACATCATTCTCAAAAGTGAAATGATGAAAACTTTTCCTCTAAGATCAGGAACAAGGCAAGGATGTCCATTCTTATCACTTTTATTCAACATAATATTGGAAGTCCTAGACAGAATAATTGGCAGGAAAAAGAAGTAAAAGTCATCAAAGTCAGAAAGGAATAGAAAACTACCTTTATTTGCAGATGACATGACCCTAAAGACTCCACAAAAGAAAAAAAAATGGTAGAACTAAAAACTGAATTAACTGAAGTTTTATAATACAAAATTAATGTACAAAAATCAAATGCATTTCTATACAGTAACAATGGAATATGAAAAAGAGAAATTAAAAAAGTTCCATTACAATTGTGTTGAAAATAATAAAATACTGAGGAATGAAAACAACCAAGTAGGTGAAAGATCTGTACACTGAAAACTATGGCATTGATGAAAGAAATAGAAGACTCATGGAAAAATATTCTGTGTTTATGATTGGAAGAATTAATATTGTTAAAATGCCCATACTAACGAAAGCAGCTTACAGATTCAATGTGGCATTTTTCATAGAAGTCAGAAAAAAAAAAAAAACAATCCTAAAATTTGTGTGGAACCAGAAAAGATCCCAAATAGCCAAAGTAACCTTGAGAAAGTAAAACAAAGCTGGCAGTATTACACTTCTGATTTCAAACTATATTATAAAACTTTAGTAATCAAAGCTGTATAGTATTAGCATCAAAATAGACACATAAGTTAATGGAACAGAATAGAGAGTCCAGAAATAAACCCATGCATATATGTCAACTAATTTACAACAAAGGAGCCAAGAATACACAATGAGGAAAGGATAGCCTCTTCGATAAATGGTGCTGGGAAAACTGATCTGCTACATACAAAAGAATGAAACTGGATCTTTATCTTACAACATAAACAAAAATCAACTAAAATGGATTAAACACTTTAACGTAACACCTAAAACCATAAAAACCCCAAAAGGAAATGTAGAAACTAAACTCCTGGACATCAATTTTGGTAATGACTTATTTGGATTTGATGCCAAAAGCAAAGGCAACGAAAGCAAAAATAAATGGTGAGTCTACATTAAACTAAAAAGCTCCTGCACAGCAAAGGGAACCATCAACAGAGTGGAAAGTTAACCTATGTGTGGGAGAAAATATTTGCAAATCATATATTTGTTAAGTGCCTAGTATCTAAAAATATATAAAGAACTCATTCAACACAAGAGCAAAAAATAATCTGAATAAAATATGGGCAGAGGATTTGAATGGATATTTTTCCAAAGAAGATATACAAATAGGCAATTGGTACATGAAAAGGCACTCAACTTCACTTAATTATACAAATCAAAATCACAATGAGATATCATCTCCACTTATTAGAATGGTCATTATCAATAAGATAATAGATAACAATTGTTGGTCAGGATGTAGCTCCTGCCCTCTACCCATAGCAATGAATCACAATTTCCTCTGAATTCTCACATCATGTTAGTTATTCCAATCTACAGCACTGAAAGAAAAAAAAAAAAAAAAGATTTTGATCAATCTCAGCTTTGGTACTCTGCAATTTCAATTTTTGCTCTAGGGTCCTAATTTTCCTTAAATGTTAGTCTGGTGGTTTGTTATGCTGTTAACTCATTAATTTTTTTAAAAAAAAAGATTTTATTTATGTATTCATGAGAGACACAGAGAGAGATGCACAGACATAGGCAGAGGGAGAAGCAGGCTCCCTGCAGGGATTCTGATGTGGGACTTGATCCCAGGATTCTGGGATCACGAGCTGAGCCAAAGGCAGACGTTCAACCACTGAACCACCTAGGTGCCCCAGTTCATTAATTTTTAAAGGAATTTTAACAATGTTTTATGAAGTATTTTGTTGTTTCTATGATAGGATTGATCTATACAAACTAGCTCATCACTAATAACAAATGTGGATTATCTCTCACCATTTTAAATCACTTATTCCATTAGAATTACTGTTATTTTTTTAAAGATTTTATTTATTTATTCACTAGAGACACAGAGAGAGAGGCAGAGACACAGGCAGAGGGAGAAGCAGGCTCCATGCAAGGAGCCTGATGCAGGACTCGATTCTGGGTCTCCAGGATCAGGCCCTGGACTGAAGGCAGCGCTAAACCGCTGAGCCACCCAGGCTGCCCAGAATTACTGTTTTTGTGAATAAAAATATAACCTATTTTCTAAAAAATACTACATATAATATTAATAAGTACAAACTAGAAGAATCAACATTATCCTTTTTTATAACTAATGTATATAAATAAGGTTAGAAATGTGACAGAAAATATTTCTTTCATTAGCATATCTTGCAATGAAATGTAAAAACTTGGGCTAAAGTTTTGTGAATTGTTAATTTCTATTGTGTTTTTTAGCTGAATAGTGATAGAATGGTTCTCCTTCAAAAGAGGACCTAAAGTTTTTAAACACCCATGTGCCTATAATTTTTTTAAAAATTAACAATTTCAACAGTAATATTATTAATAATGCATCAAAGAATAAGAGCATAATGTATTTTGAGTGGAAACAGCACTATTTCCTTTGTCCTTAACATATGCAGTAGACTTTCTCAGGCTAACAAGGAGGCAGACCAAAGATTACAGAATTCCAAAGTCTAATATTTTATATCAAGCTGAAGAAATACTGCATTATCTGAAACTGGTAAGATCATTTTGGTATTCAGATTGAATGATTTATGCTATGTATTTTAAAGTAAGTTGATGGATGATTAAACAGGAACTGCTGACAGGGTCATGAATGATAATGTTCAGGAGCTTGTTAAACAAATCTTGTCTCTGTGGGAATTGAATTTCTATATTTGTGTGAATTTAAAATGTTCTATCTTGTTCATTATTATATTAATATCTTTATTCATGTATTCACTCGTTTTCTCAACAAGAATTTATATATCATCTGGTAAAAGATTTATTCATGTTGATAAATGACCAATAGAATTAAAGACCTGTATTCAAGTGTTACCACAACATATGACGTCAGAGAGACTACCACTTCATTCATAAAAGAGAATTTGGGGGTGCCTGGGTGGCTCAGTCAGTTAAGTGTCTGCCTTCAGCTCAGGTCATGATCCTGGTGTCCTAGGATTGAGGCCCGAGTTGGGCTCCCTGCTCAGTGGAGAGCCTGCTTCTCCCTCTCTCCATACCACCTGCTCTTGCTTTCTCTCCCTATCTCTCTCTCCCTCTCAAATAAAATAGTAAAATCTTTAAAAAGAGAGAACTTGACTTTGGAAATCTCTGAGGTCCCTTCCTGTTCTGTAATTACATATATGTTACAAATTTATACAGGAGAGTATCTGACTTCTTGTCATTTACAACATACTAAGGAGATAAGAAAATGACATATTATGTTAGGACACCTGCAAATAGCTTTAAAAAGTGTTACTCAAAACTTAAAACAATTCATTTATTAGTAAAGGTATTTGAATGCAAAAGCTGTCAGTAAGTTCTAGAATCTCTACAGGGAATATCTGATGGTCTCTCAAGCCTAGAATCTTGATCTCAAGTGTCTCAATGACTCACTCTAACCAAAATCATAAGACATTTTAGTGTGTAATGTAGAATGCCAATTTATTTATTTTAATTTCCAAAGACACAAATGATTCCCAGTGAATCATACATCCCAGTGTATTCTTTACACCGGCATAACTACATGGGAAGCTAAACTATCAGTGGATTTTCCTTTAGGAGATTCACATAGGCTCCAAGCAAGGGGAGCTCCAAAAGGAATTTAATGTTTAGCGCAGCCCGGGTGGCTCAGTGGTTTAGAACTGCCTTCAGCCCAGGGCATGATCCTAGAAACTCAGGATCAAGTCCCATGTCAGGTTCCCTGCATGGAGCCTACTTCTCTCTCTGCTTCTCTCTCTCTCTCTCTCTCTCTCATGAATGAATAAATAAAATCTTTTTTAAAAAAGGATTTTATGTTTAATAGCATAAGTTTCTAGTCTTTAGCAACCAAGTCAATGAAATCAGATAGTCTGATAGTAATTTAAGACATTTGCAAGTGCCAACTTTAACTACCTTGCTGACTGGATTATGTAGACTCCTGGCTGGCCAACCTCCATTCAGAATGATGCATTATCTTAATTTACCAATACATTCAACTAAGGAACTGTCAAAACTTATGGGTGTCTTTATATCTTTTTTGCTTTGCTTTAGTTCAGAATCTGGAATTCAGAACATGTCTTACTAAAGGCAATAGTAGTCACTTATATCCCAGGACTTGGGGTGAGGTGTGTGTGTGTGTGTGTGTGTTTTTTTTTTTTTCTTTTTACTTGTTTAATACACAAAATCTGTTGGGAAGTGATAGTGTCATTTCTGAAATTTTTTAAAGTTCAATATTAACATAATTATTATTTTGATTGTTTCTGTACTCTTATTGTTTGAGGCATTGATCTATGTCCTTTTCTATTATGAAAAGTGCCAATATTTTAGATTTGAAAAAGTTGATTTGTATGAAGATCATTCAATTATAGAAATACGTGATGGAAACTAAGATAATCAAGATATTACAGTCACATTTATCATATCTTGAGACCTTGTCCTATATTTCCGTAATTTAAAAATATTTATTGAGGGGTGCCTGTGTGGCTCAGTGGTTGAGCATCTGCCTTCGGCTCAGGTCATGATCCTGGAGTCTTGGGATTGAGTCCCGCATCAGGCTCCCCCCAGGGAGCTTCTCCCTCTGCCTGTGTCTCTGCCTCTCTCTCTGTGTCATTCATGAATAAATAAATAAAATCTTTAAAATATGGGATGCCTGGGTGGCTCTGTGGTTTGGCGCCTGCCTTCAGCCCAGGGCGTGATCCTGGAGACCCGGGATTGACTCCCACATCAGGCTCCCTGCATGGAGCCTACTTCTCTCTCTCTGCCCATGTCTCTGCCTCTCTCTCTGTATCTCTCATTAATAAATAAATAAAATCTTAAAAAAATAAAAATAAAATATATATTTATTGATCATATTGTGTAGGTTTGAGTCATTATGTAATCAAATGTATTTCCAAATGATATAGTCTGGACTATATGAGTTTTAAATTTAATCATTATGACAGATCCTGCATAATATGTTAGACACACTGATACATATAGTGAAAATTTCCCTGTATTACTATTTCTACAAATTTATTTGTGTTTAATTGCCAGGAAACATTGGTTGCCGATTGGTTAACTATTATCTCTGCTCTAAATCCACCTTTATATACTCTTTTCTGTGGTTCTGGAACAGGAACTGCAGACTATATTACCCGGACTCATTTGCTAGAACACTTCTGCCAGGAGAAGGCACCAGGGCAATGGTTCTCAACTACTCAAGGTTGGCTGCATACTGGAATCACCTGGAGAATGTTGATGACTATTAGTGCCTAACACCCATGTCCACAATTTCAGTTTTCATTATTTGCATGTGACGATTGGGTGTCAGGTTTTTAAGGATTAAGCGATTCTCATGAGAAGCTAAGGCTAAGAATGATAATACTATAGGATAGTAGTCAGGGACAAGGTATATCCTCCTGCTTTGATCTTCCTTCTTTGGCATTGGAGGAGCAGCATCCACTCCCAGCAGGGCAGTTGGCTCCTGTTTTCAGCCTCTTTCAGGCACTTCCAGAATGATAATTTTGTGTTCACTTAATAATGATATCAGCAAAAGTTCAGTGGTGCTGCTACTCTCCTTCAGAGGTCTGAGAACTAACTATCAAGTTCTTAAGGTACTAGTAGCACCCAGGACACTTCTTTCCTTCAAAATCCTGATCATCTATTTCACAGAGCCTCACCTCTGAACTCCTAATTTTTGAGAGTCTCAATGTATTCTATGCCACCAGTTTTGGAGTGGTAGCAGATTCTTACTGTTATTATCTCTGAGTTATTCAAACATCTCCCTTTTGCTCTTTCATCATTCCAAAGATTATGTAACCAATTTCTTATATTAAAGTTCTTTTGTGGAATTATGTAAATATTTTCCATTTTCCTGCCTGGGCCCAACTGCCTCTAAACTTTTTCTTAACTATTTTAATAATATGGCTCTAATAGTCATAGATTAAATGGGAAATTGGAATGTAGTAACATTTGCCCTTGGATCACTAAATTAGAAATATGGGGAAATTTTTTCCAGCCTTTGTCTCTGTCTCTCTAATTCTCTCTCATCTCTATTTCTCCATCTCTATCCTTTCTTTTTTTAAGATTTTATTTATTTATTCATGAGATACACAGAGAAAGGGAGAGAGAGGCAGAGACATAACACAGGCAGAGGGAGAAGCAGGCTCCATGCAGGGAGCCCGATGTGGGACTCGATCCCGGGACTCCAGGATAGCACCCTGGTCCAAAGGCAGGCGCTAAACCACTCAGCCACCCAGGGATCCCTCTCCATCTCTATCTTTATCATCTCTATCTTTCCTATATCTATCTACATCTCTTTTTATGTCTGTATCTATGAAAGTAGATGAAATTTGGAAGGCAAAATTTTATCTTGGAACCTGACTGTAACTTGTAAAATTTAGTATTGTTTATTATGGTAGGCAGCCAAAAGGTATAAATGTTGCCTTATTAATTAAAATATGAATACATTATTGTTTATTATTCTGATTTTAAAAGAATGATAAGAGGTTGTTTAAGAGATGCACTACAATTAAGAACACTGTTTCTAAGATTAGCATTCAGGGAAATAATTTGATAATGTTTTAAGCATTCTAATTTAGACATTACATTTAAATGTTATATTAAAGGGAAACCTGGGTAGCTCAGCGGTTGAGCATCTACCTCCAGGCGTGACCCTGGACTCCCAGGATGGAGTCCCACATCAGGCTCCCTGCATGGAGCCTGTTTCTCCCTCTGCCTATGTCTCTGCCTCTCTCTCTCTCTCTCTGTGTCTCTCATGAATAAATAAATAAAAATTTTTTTAAAATGTTATATTAAAGAGATCAGAGTAAGTTTGACATTTTTCATATGGGAAATTCAACGACAACTATTTTACCATTTCTTTTCTATGCATGGCTTTTAGAATTCCTGTAGAATATAATTGGATCATTCAAATGTGATCAGTACATTTTCTGCTTTCCCTGCTTTGTGTCTAGTACAAATGTAATATGTCTGAAAACAATGATTGGTGTCTATGATAACTATCCAAAACAATATAGAATTACCTCTTTCAAGGGAAGGGAATTATAGTATCTATCATACTGTAGTATTAGGGTATAATTTGTGAGAGGGTTTCATTTTTATCTCACTTTTTCCCCCAAGAGCTCTCTACGGTAGGTATTCATGAACTCTGTCTTTGCTTTGCAGTGTAAGATATTGAAAATATCTAGTTGGGTGCAGAAGTAAATAAGACATGCATGCCATGTCTATTTTCTAGATGAAACAATAGAGTTTTAAATAAGTACTAAAAAATATATTTAGTACAGAACTATTTGAAGACACAGTACATTAATAACTTATAACAAGGATGGCAACTCTCACCACTTTTATTCAATATAATACTAGAAGTCCTATCCACAGTAAGTAGTCCAGTAAAAGGGGTGGGGAGAGGCATCTAAATTGAATAGGAAGAAGTAAAACTGTCACTTTTTGCAGATGACCTTATACTTTACATAGAGAAATTCTAAAAACTCCACCAAAAACGAGTTAGAATTAATACATGAATTTAGTAAAGTCACAAGATATAAAAATCTATATACAGAAATCTCTGGTGTTCCTATACACTAATAACAGACTATCAGATAAAAGTTATGAAAATATTCCTATTGCATTTTCATCTAATGGAATAGAATACCTAGGAATACGTTTAACCAAGATAGTGAATAATTGCACACTGATAATGATGACACTGGTGAAAGAAATCTAAGAAGACAAAAATAAATAGAATGATACTCAGTACTCATGGATTAGAAAAATTAATATTGTTAGAATGTCTATACTACCAAAGCAATAAACAGATTCAATACAGTCTCTATCCAATTACCAATAGCATTTATCACTAAACTAGGACAAATAATTCCAAAATTTGTACAGAACCAGAAAAGACCCCAAATAGCTAAAGCATTCCTGAAAAAGAAGAACAAAGTGAAGGTATCACACCTTCTGATTTCAAAGTCTACCACAAAACTATAATAATCAAAACAGTATGGTACTGACACAAAACCAGACAGATAGGGCAATGGAACAGAATCGAGAGGCCAGAAATAAACCTTACACACATATGGATGGCAAAGGAGCCAAGAATGTACACTCAAGAAAAGGTAGTCTTTTCAATAAATGATGTTGAGAAAATTCATCAGCTACATGCCAGAGCATGAAAAGACCACTATGTTACACTGTACACAAAAATTAACTCAAAGTGGATTAAGGACTTGAATGTAAGGCCTGAAACTATAAAATTCCTAGAAGAAAATGGCAGTAAGCTCCTTGACATCAGTCTTAGCAACGTTTTTGTGGATCAGACTCCAAAGACAAGGGAAACAAAAGCAAAAATAAACAAATGAGACAATACCAAAAAAATTTATGCACAGCAAAGGCAACCATCATCAAAATGAAAGGCAAACTACTGAATAGGAGAATGGGGGAAGATATTTAAAATCATATATGTGATAAGGAGTCAATATCCAAAACATATAAAGAACTCATATAAGACAAAACCAAACACCCTAATAAAAAATGAGCAGAGGATCTGAACAGATATTTTTTCCAAAGAACAAATACAGATGGTATTTGGTATATGAACCAAATGGTATATGAACAGATGTTAGGGAAATGCAAATCAAAACCACACTGAGACATCATCTCACACCTATTAGAATAGCTTTTATTGAAAAGACAAGAAATAATGAGTGTTTATGAGGATGTGAAGAAAACTGAACCCTTGTACACTGTTGGTGGGATTCTAAATTGGTGCAGCCATTATTGGAAACAGCATGGAAATTCTTCAAAACTTTTAATATGGAACTGCTATAATTCAGCAATTTCACTTCTGGGTATTTATGTAAAGAAAAGAAAAACACTAATTTGGAAGATACAGGCACCTCTATGTTCATTGCATTAGTCATAAGCATCAACAAATATAAATAACCTAACTGTCCATTAATGGATGAATGGATAAAAAAGTCTGGTATATTATTATATACAATGGAGTATTACTCAGCCCTAAAAAAGAATGAAATCTTTCCATTTGCAACAACATGGATGGACCCCAAGTGCTAAATGAAATAAATCAGAAAGATAAAGACAAATACCATATGGTTTCATTTATATCTACAAAATAAAACAAAGAAACAAAAAACAAAACAAAAACTAACTCATAGATATAAAGAACAGATTAGTAGTTACAGAAGGGAAAAGGGTTGGCAGTGTGTGAAAAAGGAGTGAGAGAGGTCAATTGTAAGGTGATGAATGGTAATAAACTTTTGGGTGTGATCACTTTGTAGTGTATACAGATGGCAAATTGCAATGTTGTACATCTGAAAATTATGTGTGAAAATACCCCAAAGTTTTAAAAAGCTAGAAAAAATTGAAATAAGTAAAAAAGAAATGGATTCACAGAATAGGCTCTAAAACTGTAACAACTTGGGAGGACAACTCTCTGCAAACAAGATACTTTAAAAGTAATTTGTAGCTTTGCATTTTTAAAAAAAAATTTATTTATTTATTCATGAGAATACACAAAGAGGAGAGAGAGAGAGGCAAATGTATGTAGTTGAGAATTTTGTGCAGATTATTCAGAGAATAATAAGAGAACAAATTCTTTTGGAGAGAAAGATAATAAAACAAGACATCTATATTAAATAGTGACAGGTGCTTCTTGTATGATGAATGTCACCTCCTTCCTAATAAAATTCTTTAAGTCATCAGCATATTTGTGTTATTACCCATACAACATTTAGAATAATCAACTTCATATAAAAGTTATAATTTATAATATTTTGACTGAATTTTACCATCATCTATTAAATAAATAGCAACTTTGTCTTAGTTTTCAGCAGAGGGCACTGGAACACATCATGGAACCAAAAAAAAAAAAAAAAAAATCTAATAGAAGCTCCCAATGCCTACAAAACAATTTTTAAAATGTCCTGCATTTCATATAAGATGATTAGACATGAGCAACTGTTAAATTTATCAACATTTTAAAGTATTTTACCATATATGAATTTGTGGAAACTGCTGTTTCTACTGCAATTTTCAAAATACCTTCTTTGTTCTTTCACAGCACAATGCAAGGAAACTATTATAATTTGGTGACAATGTAGCTTGTTTATTTCTATGGATTAGGTATCTAGCTATGATAAAAGATTTAACAGCTTTTTAATAAAGTGAATCTTTCTGTCTCTACACATAATAAATGGGTTGTCAGGCCTTAGAAACTGACATCTTTTTTGTTCTGTACAAATTCATTAAAATATGTATAATATGGAAGCATTCTAACTTTGTTTTCGCCATAAGCCAGATGATAAAGATAAAGCTCTTTTATTTCATTGTACTTAGTAGAGATAGAAAGACTTCTAATGGCTCAAATAACAAGCTTTTTTGAGTATTCAATAAAGAAGATAACCTTTTCTTTTCAGTAAGGCAGTTGAAATGGTTACATAGTATTATAAAATTGAGACTAAAGTTATTTTGAAGACTTCAGCTTCAGATTAAGATAAAATGGGTGATTATAAAAAAAGACAACCAAAATAAGAATATGGAATAATTATTGTAAATTTCTTCTCTTTACTATGAAGATATTTTAAATGAAGGCAACTATATCATTATTTTATTTAATTTTTGTATTGGTCTATAGTGGAGGTAAGAATTAATGATCTTGCAAAATGATAATTTATAGTAGCAACTCTAGTATTTATTTGTCTAACCCCATAGAATATACAAATCAAGAATAAATGGTAAGGTAAGCTAAAGACTTTTGGTGCTGATGATTTACAAATGTAGGTATTTTATTCATCCTTAATAAATAATGTGCCATTCCGGTTAGTGATGTTAGCAATAGTGAAATCTATGCATGTGCAAGGGCAACAGATATATGGGAATCTCTGTATCTCTCAATTCTGTTGTAAACCTAAAAACTACTCTCAAAAAAATAAAGTCATTAAAGAAAAGAACATCTTCAACTCTTTCCACAGTACACCACAGTGCCAAAAAACATCTAGTCTTACCAGATTATCATTATAAATATTTTTCTATTCTGTAATTGTTATTTATTTTGGGTGGGCATTGGCTGGTATCTTTAAAATTTTCTTACCTCTCTGCTCTGACTCATCTATTTGCTCTCCAGACAGCAATTTGCTCCTATAGAGTAAAGTAAAAAATGTGTGAACCACCTGGCTTAATATTGTATTTTGCTCTATTTTGATCATAGTACATCCATTATGCAATTTGTTGCCATATACATTTTCCTGCTGTACAGTTTGCATAAATTGGATCATTTTTTCAATACAGAAACTTCCGTGCTTGAGTTTTAAATATATAAAGAACTTTGATTTAATTAAACATATGACTCATCATTCTGAATTTATAAATGTCCAGTTTTTCAAACAACATTAAAGATGTTCTCTGTCCACTGAAGGACAGTAAATTATAAAACATATACTGATATTATAACCTGAATCAAATTTAGAATTCAAGTATCATTTCATCAGTAGAATCCTGAGAATGGATAGAAAATTATACTAAAATTTCTACTATAAATTATCATTTTGCAAGATCACTAATTCTTTCCTCCCCTACAGACAATACAAAAATTAAATAAAATAACGATACATTTGCTTCCATTTAAAATATCTTCATTGTAAGGGATAATACTGAGTCTACCTATCAATGAACATGGAATATTTTTCCATTTTTTGGTTCTTGGTTTCATTTGAGTTTTGTAGTAGTCCTCATATACATTTTGTATAGTATGCATTTTGTTATATTTATACCTTAATATTTCATTTTTTCAGTGCTAATGCAGATGGTATTGTCTTCTTAATTTCTAATTATGCCTTTTCATTGTTAGTATATAGGAAAACAATTTGCTTTTATAAATTTACCTTTATAAAGTAAACTTGCATCTTGCAAACTTAATTGCTTATTAATTCCAGGAGGCTTTTTGTTGATTCTTTCAGATTTGCTCATATGTAATCATGTCACTTGTGAACAAAGGCTATTTTATGTCTTCTTTCTCATTCTGATTGCCTTTTATTTCCCTTTCTTGCTTCATTGGAATTAGCAAGGATTTCCAGTACACTGTTGAAAACAAGTGATGAGAATGGACATCTTTTTCTTATTTCTGATGTTAGTGGGAAAACTTCACATTTCTCACCAGCACGTATGGTGTTTGCTTTTGTGAATAGTCTTTATCAAATTGAGAAAGGTTCTCTCTATTCCTAGTTCATTATGAGTTTTTATCATGAATAGGCGTTGGATTTTGTTAAATGCTTTTTGTGCATCTGTTGATATGATAATGTGTATTTTTTATTCTGTTAATGTGATGGATTATAGTAATTGATTTTTGAATATTAAATGTTGAACCAGTCTTGCATATCTAGGATAAATCCCACTTGGTTGTGGTATATAATTCTTTTTATACATTGTTAGATTTAATCTGCTGGTATCTTGTTGAAGATTTTTGTATTCATGAGACATTGATCTGTAATTTTCTTATAGTATCTTTGTCTGGTTTTGGACTTAGAGTAATGCTAGCCTCATAGAATGAAAGATAGTCTTAAAATTCACAATTGCAAAAAAAAAAAAAAAAAAAAAGAAAAAAATTTCACAATTGCATTGGAAATTCTTGAATCAGGCAAAATGATATCCAGGCAATTTTGGCCCTTCTAAAATTATCTGAGTAGAGTTACAATTTTCCTTCCTCAAATAAGTCATATTTTCAAGCAACATTGGGTCTGAATAATTGTTAGCAATATTATTTGTGTACATTTTGCTATTTGCTCAGATATTTTATTTAGTGCAGGATATTTTAGGTGCTTTTATAGTATCCTTGTAGAATAAAATGACATCCATTTTTTTACTTTATAAATGACAAAACTGAGACATGAAAATCTTAAGTATCAGAACAAAAATCACTTATAAATCAGTAATAGAACTACTTAGGTTCTCTTTTCCTAACCTTGGTGACCAACAAAAAGGAAAAAATTCTGGAGAAGTAATTAAGTGCAATAAAATTCAACACAGAAATTGCTGTTGTTGCTTTAAAATTTTTAACCTGGTCTGTAAATTGAGTTATATTAGAAATAAGGCAAGGTTATTCCTATAGTAAGGTTTTATCTCAGGCTTATAGAAAATAAGTCTTTGACCTTTTATAATTTTCCCTGCTTAGATAGCCATGTCAGCATCTTCAAAAGAATGTGTGCCTGGGGAAAAAAATCATGTTTTCTCATTTCTAGCATTCCCTTCTTGTTCCCCAGTTCAATACAGATGAAAATTTGCTTAGAGCCCATAAACTCTGAGTTGTCTTCAAAACTTAGAGCAACACAGAAGAAAATCAAGCCAACAGAGATGGAAAAGACAACAAGAAGCATTTTTAAATTTCTTTTTAGGTCTGCTGACTCATCCTCGTTAAGAGTATCTTCTGATTCTTAATAAGACCACTGTAATTTTCTTTTAAGCTCTGCTCAAGTGGTCCCATACTTATTTTTATAGCTAATGTTCAGTGTTCCCTTAATAGGGCTCTCAAACCAGGTTTTAAGTTAGTGGTAATTTATAAAATTTGAAGTATGAAGGAAAATGGAAGTCCAGAAATAGTTGGCATTGACTGGGAATTGTTTTATTATACAATCTTATTTTTAAAATTCAGTTTCAATAAAATCAAGGAGGGAGCAATATCAGAAGAGGATTCTTATTAAATTATAAGGTCCTTTTGCATAGTGTTTAATAGATTTATTTTGCCCTTCAGTAAAATTTATTTATTCCCAAAGTACAGATTTAGGTAGATAGGTATGAAACAAATCAACAGTGTTTTTCATTTTCTTCAACTATTAAGCTTTACTTTCAAATGAATTGGATTATTATCATCAAATCAGAGAAGGATACTTGTATTTAGGAATTTAAAGAAGAATTATCTTTATCTTCTGCCCTCACATAATACCATTCCTCACCATCATGCTGTGTAAAGGAGTAACACTTCTATTTTCAAATACCTCCAGAAGACAATTATTCTTTATTTTGTGATCACATGTGTGTCTTATTGACTAAGCACAAAATAAGTATAGGAGATATGGTATTGGTTCTCTGACACCTTATGTTTGAAAAATTTATTTAAAAAAAGAAAAATAATTATTATTAGAATGCATTGTTAGGAACTGTTCTTGTGTCATTGGACTTCCTTTCACTCTTGATGTATGCAGAATTAAATTAACCTTACTCACTTCTCCATTCCACTAAGTATGGCTGTTTCCAGATTTAAGTCCTCAGCCCACTGCTTATTTCGGTCAGACTCTTTCCTCTCTGATCATTGAGATAATAGGGATTGTCATACTATACTGGAAAGACTATTGGACATAGAATCAAATATTGAGTTTTAATTCGGGCTTCTTCATTCACTGCTTATGTCATCCTAGGCAAATCAGTTAACCTTTCTGGGCCTTAGTTTTAAAGATGGGTGCATGTATTTATAAATGGATTTCTGTCTTTAAATGATAATTACTAAGACATTCTAAAACCCACCCACTTCACTCAATAGTCATTTGTAGAGTAGCTGCTAGATATATTGCACTCAACTATGTATTGATTGTAGATAATACAAGATGAATAGATACTTCTTTTCAAGGAGCTCACAGTCACAGAAATCACAGAACCCTAGAACCTAAAGAGACCATAGAGACTCTAGCTCAACCCCCTCATTTTATATATATGAGAAATGAAGAGTAGGGAGGTTAAATAACTTTCCCAAGGTGAAAAAGCTGTGAAGTAGGGATTCCTCAACTCCAAACTACAAAATATATTGGAAGGAAAAGCATGTGTTCTAATAACTTAAGCACATGGCAAAATTTGAGATTTGCTAGGACAGAGACACAATGCTCCATTATTTTGTGTGATTCCATGTTTCATGATGAAACACACTCCTTGTACAGTCCATTCCAGACAGATCACTATTTACTATGTGACTTGTAAAAGTTGTTTAAAAACTAAATTTTTCCATTTGTAAAAATGGCAGCATAATGAAGGTGTTGCAATATTGAGTGAGTTCTAAAACACAAGATAAGCATTTAATAGTAGTAATGTTATTTTTGTGATGAAAGTATGAATTCACAAATTTAAACAAAGAAATTTTATTATGTAATAGGCTAAATGTGTGTGTGTGTATATACATATACACACCCTTAGAAAGTTCCATTTGTGAACTGGTATATTAGGGATTTGACAAACCTAATTGCAGTTCAGATACCCCTGCTCCCTAAGAGTTAGAAAGCAGTATATCCATCATAGAGGAAAACCTAGTCCAGAGATCAAATACTAGACCTCAAACTGTAAGAAATATATTGGGAGAAGGAAGGGAGATTAAAGTTGAAGTGTAGGATGGTTCGTGTCCCCTGCATCCCAGAGGCAAGTCTCATTCAGTATATTCCTAAGACCAAAAGAAAAAAAAAACAATGAGCTGCATAACAAAATAATAGAAAAACAAAATCATCTAAATGAAGACTAAAATTGAGGTCACACTTTAAAATTACATAATGGTACAATTTCAGCTTCCTGAAATTGGCAGTCCTATATCTTAAAGATTTCTGGAAAACTGTATTACAGAGTATACTTGCATTGTCCAAAGGGTGACAAGTGGTAATTTATTCTTTTATAGAAAAACACCATCTTTTCTTCCTCCCACAATTTTTTTATTCATATCATTTGTAAGACATTAATTAAAATTATGCAGCTTTTAATTAAAGTGAAGAGGGAGGGATATGTAGATCCTTGCTGGCTTAGGGTTTGTAAACAAGAAATAGGTGGTTCTGAGAGGGGTGATGTTAATTCTTCACCATTCTTTTTATGCCTGAATGATGAATTATTCTCAAGAAATCTGAGCTCTAGAATGGATGCTTAATGGATTAAAAATAGCAAATAGTGATATTTATGTGGTAGAATCATTAGGACTTGGTGATGCATTACATAAAGCATGTGGGAGAAATATCAAAGATGACCTCAAAAGTTTTGGTAAGTGACAGACGCCTTGACTGCTTCTGGAAACAGCAGAGGAGTGAGTTTGATTTTTGTTGTGATCGGATGCTTTTGAGACATCTACATGGAGCTGCCAATTCTATGGATGGATACTAAAAGTTTAGGCCTCTTAAGCTTAGTGAAATGGAGAGGGGAGAGTATAAATTAAATATGGTAGTTTACAGAGAGCCAAACATTCTTTGACACTTGTACCTTGAAGAGATCTATTTTCTCTCTTGTTTAGTCTGGGTAGACTCTCTGTTTTGACAAATAAAATATGCTATAAGTGAGTACATGGTAGTTTTAGATCTAAGCTTTAAAAAAATGGTAGCCTGGATGCCTGGGTGGCACAGAGGTTAAGCCTCTGCCTTCAACTCAGTGCATGATCCTGGAGTCTCGGGATCGAGTCCTACATTGGGCTCCCTGCATGGAACCTGCTTCTCCCTCTGTCTGTGTCCCCCCTGCCTCTCTTTGTGTGTCTCTCATGAATAAATTAAAAAACAAAATCTTAAAAAATAATAAAAATTTTTAAAAATTTAAAAATGGTAGCCTCTAATTCCTGTCTCTTGGAATATTCTCTCTGGGGCACAAAAAGTCTGACTATCCTGAGACTACTGTGCTATGGGGAAGCCTAGGTTCCCATATGGAAAAGACATGAAGAGAGTGTCAGATGCTCATCTAGCCTCTGTTATTCCATCCATCCTGGCCCAGGTGACTAACATGTGAGTGAATAAAGTATCTTAGACATTCTTTATTACATGGTGATAGAAAGTACAGCAAACCTGTCACCCAAGGTAACATGAAAAATAGAAAATTCACCCATTCAATTGATGGATCTGGCTAAGGAAATTTCTAGGCATAATAACAAAAATGTCAACTTGTTTCTTTTAGTTGATAATCACATAATACAGATGGAGACAGATGATGTAATGAAGTAATTATTTATTACAAGGTATTTAAAGATAATTTAAAGGAGCAAGGACTTGCTGAGTTCAAAAATAAGATTATGTTTTATTCCCAGTCTCTTCTAGTAGAAGATTCTAAAAGTAAGGAAGGAATTGGGACAATGAGTAATCCAGGGTGCTATCTGGAAAGTGTGTTTCCCGATAGAGATGAACCCCCAAAGTCTAATGAGTGTGATTGTAAAACCCTTTGTTAAGAGCTCAGACAGATGTAAGGGCCTGCCTTGCAGGTACTTGCCACTATGCAGTATGATTTCTAAGAATCTCAGTGGGCTTCTTGAGGGTCCTCTTCTCAGAACTAAATTTAGTCCACATACATAAGTTTTAAATGAGCCAGAAGGTCAGTAACTTTACAGAAAAGTGTGTGGCAAGAATTCTCTAACAAGAGGGAAGTGAGTCACTGTTTCATAGGGTACACAGAGTCAGAGGAGGTGGGGAGTACTTAGTGCTAACAGACATCCCTGTGAGCAATGTCAAGTAGGAATCTGGGTCTCTATAATTAATAAGAATGACCAATACTTCCAGAAGGCTTTTCTCAGCTCTGGTCAGGTTACAAATGAAAGTCTAGAAATGGGCAAACTTTTCTGAACATATGGGTGAGAGAATAGCAAATACAGTAGACCTTTCTTATCCAACATATCTCTTACCCCAGTTTCTGTTACTCATGGTCAACTATAGTCTGGAAGCAGATGATCCTCTTTCTGACCACACAACAGGAGCTCAATAGTAGCCTAACACTGTCATTCATCTCACTTAGTCTCATTATTTAGACATTTTATTACCTTACATCATCACAAGAAGAGTGAGTATGGTACCATAAGATATTTTGAGAGAGAGAGAGAGAGACCATATTCACATAACTTTTATTATAGTATTTTATTCTAATGGTTCTATTTCATTATTAGCTATTGTCATTAATCTCCTACTATGCCTAATTTATAAATTAAATTTTATCATAGATATGTGTGTATAGGAAAAAAAACATAGTATACATAGGATTTGTTACTATCCATAGTTTCGGCATGCACTGGGAGTCTTGAAACATATCCCTTGTGGTTAAGGGGGAATAGCTGTGTAACTTATGACCTAAATGAGCTAAAGAAATATAGTTCTGGTGTTTGGACCAGAGCTAACTGAGGGTATTCAGCCTCCGGGAGTCAAAAGAAATTTACCCACGTGAGATTTTAGTCAAATTAGTTGCTTATGTTTAAGAAGAAGGCAGACAGAATTAATATTTATTTATTGAATTCAGGATCAAATTCTTATTACTTCTTATGAAAAAAGACTGATTGTTTACTCAATGAAAAATGTGTTTCAACTTTACTCCCTCAATGCCCTATTTCTAAAAAAATATATATATTAGAGGACTCAGAATCATGAAGCAAGAGTTTCCCAGTATACTCATTTGGTGCTATCATATTAGACTGTATTAATTTCTTATTTCCATATCAGAGGTTGGCTCTCTATTAGACCATCCTCAATTCCATCAAATATCCAATGGCTGAAAGTAGTCTGATGTTGATGTATGCAAGCTGGGGAAGATGAGACACATGATTGTAGCCTGTAAAAGATGACTGAATTTTTTCCCTTATATAAGGTGGGTCAGGCTCCATCCTTATAGCCTGTTAAATACCAGTTATTTTCTGAATGAGATTTCTTCATCCTTGGTGTGAATAGTTGCTTCCTAGAGTCTCTTTTCTTCCTAGAGATGAAACTGTCATGGGAAGTGATTAATAAATTGACACAGAAAGGAAAAGCAAACATGATGTGGACAATAAATATAGAAAAAATTTTAAACTTTCTGCTACGTATGATTTGAAGTGTTTCACATTTTAAAGCCATGTCAGAAAGTTCAGAGTTCATTGTAATCCCTTGGATGAAAGGATTTCTTTTAGCACACACATCAGGGACATGACCATTTTAAGGGGAGAGCCTGAGTGAGCCAGACCCCACCATAGTCTCTGTGTCCTCTTTCTTCTTCTCCTATTTATTTTTCCCTTTCATTTATTTAGCCACATATCCTTTACCATAGTCAGTCCCTTTACATGGATTAAGTCTTCAGAGAAATACATCAAGGCTCATGTTTAGAACTGATCATAAAGATGCCTTTCCTAATATGAAATTTATAAGGTAAAATCAATTGTGCTATCGTTTTCAAAGATTACTGCACTGCTTCTATTCCCAGGACCAGGAGAATACCATCAGCTGCCAAAATCAAAACCAAAATGGTATTTTTGGGCAAGTGAAACTTGTGCAGGAGGACTTAGAACAAATCAGCACAAACATGAATTGCTTCTTTTAATATATTAATTCATAGTTATTGTATATACCTCATTGAAACTGGGTTCCTGGAGGTCAGGCCTGACAAGATATAGTGTTTAAAGACACATAATCTGGGCAGCCTGGGGGGCTTAGCAGTTTAGCGCTGTCTTCAGCCCAGGGCCTGATCCTGGAGACCCAGGATAGAGTCCCACATCAGGCTCCCTGCATGGAGTCTGCTTCTTCCTCTGCCTGTGTCTCTGCCCCCCACCCCCTCTTTCTCTCTCTTTCTATCTCTAATGAATATATAAATAAAATCTTAAAAAAAATAAAATAAAGACACATAATCCAAATAAGCATAAAGCGATATTATGAAGGATTTACATTTTTACTTCTTGGTATGTAGAATATTATAAGGACTGTAAATATGTATAACCCCAGTCAAGCAACATTTCTTATGCTTCATTCTAGAAAGCCCCACTTCAGGTCATCTTAGTCACTAGCACCCTTTTCTCAAATCCTTCCAAATATCTTATAATATTCTGAGGTCTCCAGTTCGTGGATTGATTTTTGAAAAATTACTTCCCTGGAGGAAAAAAAAGGAAAAATTATTTCCCTCCTTTTGCCTTTCTGATCTGTTTCATTATTATTATTAGTAGTAGTAGTAGTAGTAGTAGTATATTAAAGTTAGCTTCAGGTGACAAGTGACTTTCCTGGGTGAAGAACTGAAAAGAGAATAAGAGAATTAGGCTGGGGTAGGAGGAATTCTTGGCTCAAACATACATATATATATATATATATATATATATATATATATATTATGCAATCACAAGAAATATAATTGCTTGAAATGTCTAGCTTTGATTACAATATGATGGTAAGCACCTTCAGAAGGATCTTTGACTGACTCCCCCCAAGATTTGTATTTTCAAAGCATTTATACATAAGAGCCAAAACGCTTTTCTTTTTTTTTTTTTAAGATTTTATGTATTTATTCATGAGAGACAGAGATAGAGAGAGAGATAGAGAGAGAGAAAGAGAGAGAGGTGGAGACATAGGCAGAGGGAGAAGCAGGCTCCATGCAGAAAGCCCGATGTGGGACTTGATCCCAGGATCCCAGCATCACACCCTATGCCAAAGGCAGGCACTAAACCACTGAGCTACCCAGGGATCCCACCAAAATGCTTTTCAAGCTTCTCTGTTTCTGTGTGTTTGCTAGTGGATAATCTTTTTTTGCTTTTTTCTCCAGTGTATTCCTGATCTCAAGTTTGCCTCAAGGTACATCTTCTTAGTGTGGTATCCTCTTAGTTATGGAATACTAAGTCCGCTTGGAAACATTTTGAAAAGTCATATTTCATGGCTTGTCAAAATTTCATGGCAATTTTATCTAAAATTTCTCTATAGTTTTCATTTAACATTTTATCAGATTTAAACAAACCCTTATATAACATCTTACCTATCTCTTGTCATCCAGTTCATTTCCTCCTCTTCTATAAACTTTTCTGTGATAGAACCTACAATGAGTTATCACTTTCCTAATTATTTAAGAACTTATTTAAGAACTTACTCCTTATGTTTCTAGGGCTATATTTATTTCTAGGCAAAATGCACTGAGCATTTATGATTTGTAAGCTCTTGTGTGTAAAGAACTCTCTGCTAGACATTGAAGACATAGACAGGAGTAAGTTGAAATTGCTTGCTTCAAGGAGCTTCAAGTCTAGTGGGAAAAATGAAAAATCCATCATCATACCCTCTTCCCCAGAATAAGGCAATGCATATTAAAGTGGAGAGATAAATAAAATATTTTATTTTATTATATTGTTTTTATTTTATTATATTGTATTTTATTATTTGTTATATTGTTTTATTATTTTATATAAAATAAAATAATATTTTATTTTATTATATTGTTTCCATAAATACTTTAGGGCAGTATTAGTTGGATTAAAAAATCTTCAAACTAAGTGCACTAAAACAGTAAGAATAACAGTAAGTGGATCAAGTGGTAACCCATCAGAATTGTATATACTTGACTTATTTCCTATAATTTAGAGAACAGAGATTATTTACACAAAATTTAAATACATTAATTTCTTGCTGGGTATTTCCTCTCAAGCCTTAACATATGTTTGTTGTCAGCAATATTTAAATGCTGCCTTAGTAACTAATTATTTGGTTCTTTAATGTTTTCTTCAGAAACATAAATTATAAGGGGCAGGAACTTCATACTCACATTTAAACATACTGCGTTGAAATATGGTGTTCTGACTCCAGGCACACTTTTCTAATGGCACCTTTGCCTTTGTGCCTCTCTAGATCCCCCTTAAGCAGTATTTTCTCTCCCTTCTGCACTTTTCCATTCCTGTCTAAAGGCAATTGTTGCTTGCCCCATCTCACTAGTTTCTTCTACTCATTGTTAATCCATATCTGTCTGCTGACCCACTTTCCCAGAGACTGGTTCTGCTACCACCTAGAACTATGCTTGCAAGTTAGAATTGGGGATCATGGAATCCTGAAAGTATCTGTAAAGACTGTGGATTCTATCCCTCAAAAATGCTCTAACATGTACATTTTTTTTCATTCTAGATTTATCAGGTTTGTAGATTTACTCAATTCCATTTTAACCTCTCCTCAAAACAGAGCTTCCTGCCTTGTTTATTGGAAGCAGACATCCTCACAAACTAACTAGAAATGGGATTCTCTCACCTTCCTGACTCCCTACTCCCACTCAAAAACAAATTGTTATAGCTTTGAGAACACCATGTCATATCAAGTTTTGGATTTTTTTTTTAAAGATTGTATTTATTTATTCACAAGAAACACAGAGAGAGAGGCACAGACACAGGCAGAGGGAGAAGCAGGCTCCTCACAGGGAGCCCGATTCGGGACTCAATTCCCAGACCAGGATCACGCCCTGAGCCAAAGGCAGATGCTCAACCACTGAGCCACCCAGGAATCCCCCATATCAAGTTTTAATGACCTAAATGCTTCATGTGATATATTTTTCAGGTAACATGTATTTAATAGAGCTTTAGCCAATTTAATATATAGTCACAAATCACAAGGGTAAACATAAGAAAGTTTTCTTTTCTCTAGTAGTTTCTACCAACAGTGCCCTATCAAACCCGCCGTCCATCTGGATAGAATGCTCTCTTTGTAGCATGTCAGTCTGATTCCATGACATGTCACATATATTCTACAATAAAATAATCTCACTTTTAATTCTGTACATTTAAAACTCCTGTCTCCAGTTGGTTCAATTTTTTTTTCTTTTTTTTTTTGTATTCTCAAGCAAAGCTGAGGCAACATAACATTTGTGGCTGTGTGAGTATGTGATAGAGGGTGTGAGGAGAACTGGTGAAGGGATGTGCTTTCACATGACCCCCACCCTGACTCTTCCCTCTTTCTGGCACATACTGACCTAGTGGTAGGGTTCAGAAAGGGAAAAGAGAAGCATATGTCTCTGCATATGGTTGCTCACAGTGAAGTTTCTGTGAGTCTTTGGTTAGTTTGCCCTCTTTGGCCCTCTTGTCCATGGAGTGTGTCAGAATTCCTGTTGGCCCACACCTGGCCTATGAAGACAAACAAGATTCCAACTTCAGGATCTCAATCAAATAAAAGCCCATTTTCTGGGGTACCTGGGTGGCTCAGTGCTTGAGTATCTGCCTTCAGCTCAGGTCATGATCCTGGAGTCCTAGGATCAAGTCCTGCATCAGGCTCCCCACACGGATCCTGCTTCTACCTCTGCCTGTGTCTCTGCCTATCTCTTTGTGTGTCTCATGAATAAATAAAATCTTAAAAAAAAAAGAGCCCATTTTCTGAGCCAATTGGTAAAGAACCTTTTAGAGAAGCTTTTGTCACCTTTCCCCTGGCCATGTCTCCAAGGGTTTCCTCCTTCTTCACTGGAACATATATGGTGAGCAAACCAAGTAGCAAAGTACATATCGTATCTTAGAACAAAACTGTTCACTTCTCCTCAATCAGGGCCCTTCTTCCTTGTTTCAAGGAAGCTAGGATTTGATCACATACAGTGTGGCTCTAGAGCCCCAATGTGCAGTTACAGTAGTATGTTCTATATTATAAGGGCAGAAACAAATGTGTTTCTGAAAGAAATTATTTTTACATTGTCATATTTTATTTTTAAATAGCTTTATTGAGGAATAATTGACAACTATGCATATTTGAGTATGTAACTTGAGAGGTTCAGGCAGCCCAGGTGGCTCAGCGGTTAAGCATCTTCCTTCAGCCTGGGGTGGGATCCTGGAGACCTGGGATCAAGTCCCACATCGGGCTCCCTGCATGGAGCCTGCTTCTCCCTCTGCCTGCGTCTCTGCCTTTCTCTCTCTCTGTGTCTCTCATGAATAAATAAATAAAATCTTTTTAAAAATAATAATAATTTGAGAGGTTGTGTTATATGCATATACCAGTAATAGCATCGACAATTAAGATAATGAACATATCCATGACCTGGAAAATTTATTCTTTTCTTTTAATTGTCTTTTCCCATCTCTTCCTGACCTCCATCCAGTTCCCAGGTAACCACTGACTTATATTCTGACATCTTAGCTTCTTTGCACTTGCTAGATTTTAATATAAACAGAATCTGTGTGTATTGTATGGGCATACATAGTATGGATATAATATTTTAATATTTTTGTTGACTTATATGGGCTGTTGGCTTTTACAAATAAAGGTACTATGAATACTAACATATAGCTTTATATGGAGCTATGCCTTCATTTATTTTGAATAAATAGTAGTTGGATCCTATGATGATATATATTTAGCTTCTGAGAAAATTTCAAACTATTTTCCAAAGTGATTTTGCTTTTTTAAAATTCTCATAAATAGTGATTGAGTTCTTGGCAAGGTTTCATAGGTTCAGTCTTTATCTTTAGTCATTCTTATAGATGTGTAGTTGTAAGTAGAGACAGCAAATAGAGACTTACTACTTTATAATCTGGATGCCTTTTATTTCATTGTTTGTTTTGTTGTTTTGTCTTTTGCCTAACTGTCCAGTCTAGAACCTCCAATGCAACATTGATTAGAAGTAACGTATCTGATTGTGATTTTGATTTGCATTTTCATAAAGGATGGAGATGTGAAGTGCATATTTGCCATTTATATGTTTTTGGTGAAGTGTCTTTTCAAATATTTTGCCTATTTTAAATTGAGTTGTTTGCTTTCTTTCTGAGATTTAAGAATTAGTTTGATAAAATCTTACCAGATATATGATTTATAAATATTTTCTTTAAATTTGTTTACCTTTTCATTCTCTTAGCAATGTCTCTCAAAATAAGTTTTTAATTTTTTTAAAAGATTTTATTTATTTATTCATGAGACACAGAGAGAGAGAGAGAGAGGCAGAGACTTAGGCAGAGGGAGAAGCAGGCTCCATGCAGGGAGCCCAGTGTGGGACTCAATCCCGGGACTCCAGGATCATGCCCTGTGCGGAAGGCAGACACTCAACTGCTGAGTCACCCAGGCATCCCAGTTTTTAATTTTTTTAAAAACTTTTATTTATTTATGATAGTCACAGAGAGAGAGAGAGACAGAGACAGAGAGAGAGAGAGAGGCAGAGACATAGGCAGAGGGAGAAGCAGGCTCCATGCACCGGGAGCCCAACGTGGGATTCGATTCCGGGTCTCCAGGATTGCGCCCTGGGCCAAAGGCAGGCGCCAAACCACTGCGCCACCCAGGGATCCCCCCAATTTTTAATTTTGATGAAGTTCAGTTTACCAATTATCTATGTGTCATATTTTTGGTGTTATTTTTATAGTATTTTTGCCTAACCCAAGATTACAATGATATTTTCCTGTATTTTTAGGAATGGATGTTGGATTTTTATCAAATTCTTTTTCTGTCTATTGGAAAAATATACATATATGTTTTTTTCTTCTTTTTTAGTTTGCTAATATGGTGAATTGCATTTAGTGATTTTTAAATATTAAACCAACTTGGAATTCAAGATATAAGCCATAATTGGTCAGGATATAAGTTTTATATTTTTTCTGTTTGACTTATCAAAACTTTATTAATGCATTTTGCACTTATGTTCCTGATGGAAGTTCGTTTGTTGACTTTTTGTGATGTCTGTTTGCTTTGACATTAGAATGCTCCAGGTCTTATAGAATGAGTAGGAAATTATTCTTCTACTTTCTAGAAGTATTTATGTAGCTTTTATATTATTTTTCCTTTAATATTCATTAAAATATACCATTTTGGCCTGGAGTTCTCTTTGTGCTAATATTTTTAGCTATAAATGTAATTCCTTTATAGGTAGAGGCCTACCTTGGCAGTCTGTTCTATGTTAGTGAACTTTGGTAGTTTGTGTCTTTCAGGGGAATCGTTTATTTCATCTAGGTTGTTGAATTCATTGGTATCATGTTATTTATAACATTCCTTTATGATTTTTATATTTGTGGAGTCTGTAGTGATACTACCTCTTGCATCTCTGATATTATTTATTTCTTTTTTTCCTTGTACTAGAAATTTAATAATCTTGATCTTCTCAAAGAATCAGCTTTGGTTTCAATTATATTCCCTATTGTTTGTTCTCAATCTCATTTACTTACTTTGCATTTAATTTGCACTTCTTTTTTCTAGGTTCTTAAGGGTAGAAGCTGAGACCATTACTTTCTTTTTTTTTTTTAAGATTTAATTATTTATTTGAGAGAGAAAGAGAGAGCAAGAGTGTGTGAACAGGAGAAGGGGCTGAGGGAGAGAAGCAGACTCTCTGCTGAGCACAGAGCCTGATGCAGGGCTCAACTTCAGGACCCTGAGACCATGACCTGCACTGAAACCAAGAGTCAGAGGCTCAACCAACTGAGCCACCCAGGCACCTGCATTTCCTTTTTTCTAATATAGGTATTTCATGCAAAAAATTTTGCCATAAGTACTATTTTAGCTTCAAAACCAAAGTTTAATATACTGTTCCTTCAGTTTCATTCAGCTTGAAATATGTTATAATTTTCCTTTTGATTTCTTTTTTTACCTATGGACTATTTAGAAGTGCATTATTTAGTCTTTAATATTGAAGAATTTTCCAAATATCTTTTTGTAATCAACTTATATTTTAATTCCACTGTAATTAGAGAACATAATTTATATGTCTTGAAGTCTTGAGATTTTTTAATATTCATTTTATTTCTAGAATATGGTTAGCAAATATTAGCTTAGTAAATGTTCCATGTACACATGACAATAAATTTTATTATGTTGGTCTTGCATAGAGTATTCTATGAATGTCATTGAGGTCTTGCTATTTGCATGATTTCTGATGAGAAATACGTTGTCATCTTTATCTTTGTCCCACTTGTATGTGACATGTCTATTTTTATGGATTGCTGAGAAACTAGACCTGTTACATACTGAATTAAACAATCTGAACAATTTGAATATAATGTGCCTTGATATAGTTTTCTTCATGTTTCATGTGCTTGGAGTTCACTGAGCTTCTTGGGTCTGTGGTTAATACTTTCCATCAAGTTTGGGGAATATACATTTTGGATATTAACCCTTTATTAGATATATTGTTTGCAAATATTTTTTCCCATCCCTGTTCATTTTGTTGATTGTTAATTCCATCATTTTGTTAGTTCTGAGTTGGATCCTATTGATTGTCTTTCTTTTTTCTTCTGGGTTACATATTTTACTTCTTTATGAGCTTCATAGATTTTTATTGATACCAGACATTTTAAATTTTATTCTGTTGAGTGCTGGATATTTTTGTATTCCCATTAATTTCTTGCTTTTTGGGGGCATAGCTAATTTATTTTGAATAGTTTGATCTTTTCCATTCTTGTTTTTAAGATTTATTATTAATTATATCAAATATTGTTATCATCATTGGAAAGCAGCATTTGGTGTAGGGAAGTGATTCTTAGTCAGCTATAGTTGTCCTTCAAAGGACATCTGACAATTTCAGGAGAATTTTTGATAGCCACAAGTGGGGGGAGGGTGCTCCTGGTATCTAATTGGTAGATGCTTGGGGTCTAGTAAGCATCCTACAAAGCACAGGGCAGTCCTCAACAACATAGAATTATCCAGGTCAAAATGTCTGCAGTGCCAAGATTCAGAATCCCTGATGTCTAGTGAATGATGTTTTCAGCCATGGGCACTTTTAAGAAGTCATTTCTTATATTTACATAAGAAACTGTAATTGATTTTCATCTTCAAATTTGATTCAGACTACTCTTCACTCAGAATCCTAAAACATCTGGACACTTTTTTACTCCATTATAGCATTTTAAGTTAGAGCAACCACACAAAAGAGGATTGTGTTCTATCATACTTAATTTAAAAGACTGAAATTGAAGTAATCAAAACACACACCATTTCCCTTGCCACTCACTTAAATTATCTATTACAAGAACTCAACATACCTCTTGCTGCTTTCTTACACAAGATAGCAAGTTTTTACCACAAAGAATTTCAAGCCATTTATGAGGAACTCACGAAACTATGAAATGTAAAATGAGAAGCTGACACAGCTCAGAGGGAGAGCATTTTATTTTTAGTCAATTGTAGAATCCCAGGTAATGTTACTCAGCGGCCATATTTGTTTCACTTCAACAGAACTTATCACCAAAATTCAAATTAAAGGGTACCAATTTAATTGAAGCCAGCAACTATAATGAAGTGATACATAATTTGACAAATGCTTTGTTCTTTAACAATGTAGCCAAAACTGTACTCTTTTTACTTGCCAAATGTCTATCATTTTGTTTCCTAAATTGCATAAAAAGATTATTTCAATATTTAAGTGAAGAACTAGTGGCTTGTTTCCAAATTTATAAAATTGTTTTATAGTGCAAGTAGCTTTCTGGGACTTGTTTTCCTTACTCAACATGTTTCTAAGACTGTATATTGCTGTACATATTTGTTCTCATTTATTGTCAATGTTAAATCTCATTTGATAAAGTTAAACAACTTGTGTCTGTCCTTTTCTTGATATATGGATGTCTAGGTTATTTCTAATAATTTGAGATAAGAAAAATAAGTATTGCTGTGGACATTCTGTGCATGTCTCTTTTATTTTATTTTATTTTTTATTTATTTTTTTATCTATTATATTTTTTCTATTATATTTTTTATATTTTCTATTATATCTATTATATTTAATATATCTATTATATTATATTTTTATTTATTTTTATAATATCTATTATATTATTTATTCCTGAGAGAGACAGAGAGAGAGGCATAGGCAGAGGGACATAGGCAGACATAGGCAGAAGGACATAGGCAGATGGAGAAGCAGACTCTATGCAGGGAGCCTAATGCAGGACTTGATCCCAGGACCCCGGGATTACCACCTGAGCCAAAGACAGAGGCTCAACCACTGAGCCACCCAGGTACTCCTGTGCATGTTTCTTTTAACCCTTACTGCAATTGTTGCATTCTTAGGTAAATTCATATCTATATTTACAAGAAATTTTTAAAAATAATGATGTCAATTTAAAATTCCCAGTAACAAAGTTGAAGTGTATTATTCAACATTCTGGCCAATACCTAGTACTGACAGACTTAATTTCTGCATAAGTAATAGATTTAAAATTTTACATCAATTATGGTTTGAATTTCCATTTCTCTAACATGTCTTCAATGATATACTATTTATTTATTACAAATAAACATTCTTATTTATTCTTCTCTTAAATCACTATTTGTGTCTTTTGCCTATTGCCAATAGAATATTGGTTATGTCTTTTTCCCCTCACTATGGATAGCCAATTGTCTCAGCACCTTTCATTGCCCTGTCTTTCCATTTCTAAATGATATCCAATATAATAATATATCATCTGCCAAGTTTCCATGCATGGATATTTTGGACTCTCAAAGCTATTCTCTAGATCTGTCTATTCTTGGTCAGTATCATACTACATTGATGTCTATAGCTTTGTATTAAGGCTTAGTATATAGTAAGGAAAGTCTCTCCATCTTATTTATTTTTTAAGATTTTATTTATTAATTCAGAGACACACACACACACACACAGAGAAAGAGAGAGAGAGAGAGAGAGAGGTAGAGACACAGGCAGAGGGAGAAGCAGGCTCCATGCAGGGAGCCCGACGTGAGACTCGATCCTGGATCTCCAGGATCACACCCTGGGCTGAAGGCAGTGCTAAACCGCAGAGCCACCGGGCTGCCCAATTTTTTTTTTTTTTATTTTCTTATGTAATCATGGCTGCGCTTGAGATTTACTTTTTCATATGCATTTTTAACTTTGTATGTGAAAGTCTTCGCAAAACTCTCATAATTTAGAATCTTGAGTTATTTAACTTACAGGTAAACTTAGAAAATTGACATCCTTGGGACACCTGGGTGGCTCAGTGGTTGGACACCTGCCTTGGGCTTGGGGCATGATTCTGGGGTCCCAACCCATATGGGCTCCTTGCATTGAGCTTCCTTCCCATGGCTCTGCCTCTCTCTGTTCTCTCATGAACAAATGGATAAAATCTTAAAAAAAAAAAAGAAAATTGACATCTTTATGATATTTCCCTGTGTATGAGTGTAGTAAAAATGCTCATTTATTTAAGACTTAACGTTTTAAATGTATTTTATAATTAAATCTATAAAGATTTAAACATCTTTTGTAATATTTCTAGGCATATTATGTTTAAAGTGATTTTTCTAGCCGTATTTATCTGTATATAAATATGAGTATAGTTTATAGGATGCTTGGGTGGCTCAGTTGGTTGAGTGATCCACTCTTGATTTTGGTTCAGTTCATGATCCCAAGGTGGTGTGATGGGGTCCTATGCAGGGCTCTGTACTGGGTGTGGAACCTGATTACCTTTCTCTTTCTCCTTCTCCCTCTACCTCTCTGCACCCCACCCCCTCATGCATGCTCTCTCTCTAAAAAATAAAATAAAATATAGTTTTGAACAGTGATCCTATATTTAGACAATTTGTTAAATGCTATGAATAATTCCAACGATGCATTTAAAAATACTTGGTATTTTAATTATATCATTTAAAAGTTACACTTTTATTTCTTTCTAACTCACACGACTTTTTTTCCCTATCTTGCTGCAGTGACTAGGCACTGCAATATAATGTTGAAAGAAGGATGACAGTCGAGGGTGCCTGGGTGGCTTGGTTTGTTAAGCTCTGCTTTCAGCTCAGGTCATGATCCAAGAGTCCTAGGATGGAGCCCCATGTGAGGCTCCCTGCTCAGCCAGGATCTGCTTCTCCTTCTCCCTCTGCCCCTACCCACTGCTCCTGTTCTCTCTCTCTCCCTCAAACAAATAAGTAAAATCTTTTTAAAAAAGGATGACAGTGGGTTTTTTTTTCTAGATTATAGTTGAATGTTTCCTAGTGATATATAAAAGTAATTTTTGTAGTTATAGATTACACTTATTGAGTAGACCTTTCAATCTATTAGTTTTCTGAGAATTCTCTTTAGATTTCTTCAAAAAATCTGTGAATGATTATTGAAATTTAATTGAAATTGTTATTGCAGCTATTGAGATCTTACTTTTTCTACATTTCTCATATAAGGCAAATTGTGCATTAGTGGCATAAATTCAATTTAACAATGATATAATTTGTTGTATTATTTTTCTAAAAAATTATATTTGGTCTTTCCATTTATTGTCATAAATGGGATTGATTTGTAATTTTCCTTTTATGCACAACCCTATTTTGGTCTTAATAACAATTTTTCAGGGAATTGGTGAGTATTTTTTGTTTTCTCTTTTTTTCTGGAACAGTATATATAGGCTTAGATGATTAATTCCTTTTTTTTTTTTAAGATTTTATTTATTTATTCATGAGGGACAGAGAGAGAGAGGCAGAGACATAGGCAGAGAGAGAAGCAGGTTCCATGCAGGGAGCCCAATGTGGGACTTGATCCCAGGACTCCAGAATCATGCCCTGAGCCAAAGGCAGACTTAACCACTGAGCAATCCAGGTGTCCCTACATGATTAGTTCTTGAAATAGACAGAAATCATCTATTAAAAATATCTGTACTTAATTTTTTTTGTGGATTTTAAATTTTGGTCTGATAATTTTCTTTAATAATTTAGGATTATTTATTTTACTATGTTTTCTTGCAATAGTTTTGGTAACATAGTTTTTAAAGAACATGTCCATTTAATCTGAGATTTCAAATATATTGGCATGAATGTGATTTTATTATTTTTATTCTCTTTTTAAAATTTGACATGTTTTTATTTTCAGTAATTCATATTAATAAATGTTCTCTTTTTTCTAGGTTAGTTTTGCTGCAGTTTTATTTTGGTAACATTTCTTAAGAGTGAATTTCTGGGTGTGTTTATGTTACTTTTTGGCATTTATGTTAACCTTTTGAATATCTTTTTATTTCTGTAGTATTTGATGTTATCCTTATTACCTATTTTCTCCTAATGTCTTTAGATATATTCTGTAGTCTTTTTATTAGATTTTCCAGTTAGGTAGTAGCTCATTTCTTTTCAACTCTTCTAGTGTAAGTGTTAAAGGGTATACATTCCCCTTAGGTACTTGTTTAACTTCATTCTGATAATTTTGATGTGTGATTTAATTATTTAACATGCTTTACTATTTTAATTTTAGGTTCTCAAGTTCAGGACCCAATATTTGGACCAATATATCATCTTATTTTAGCTTTTAAACAATGTGTGCCCTTAGATTTCAATTTAGTTTAATGCTTATTTTGGTCCTCCCATTGTAATGTTAGAATTTCCTTCAATTGGATATTTCTTCTGTTCAGAAATCCTATAAAGCTACTATACATTTTATTGACCATTGAGTTAAATAGAATAATTATATGGTAACAAAATGGGCCTCTCAAAAAAATCTTGTTTGTCCTCTGCTAGAGTGATTAGTTGCAGTGACTTTTTTCATTTTTTATTTCTACTGCAGTAGGGATAACATGGGAACACAGATCAAAGTATGCTCAATCTACCTGTCAAGGGAGGGTACTGTCACAAATTTTAAATTTGACTTGATGTTGAAGTTTGAATATAGGATGTCACCCAGAGAATTCTATAAAAATACATATTTTATATAAAAAGAACATTATATAGTAAGAGACAACACAGAGGACACATGGGAGAAAGAAAATTAGTATTGTAGAGAGTTTTAGGATATGGGCCTAGAAATCACTAATTTAAATGCAATCGTGAAGAATTTTGAATGGCTGGTAAGAACTTGGGACATTATTCTATAGTCATTGAATATATAGACATAAAAGTAGATATAGAATAACCTCATTTATTTTATATTTTAGAAAATTAATCTGGCAATTATGAATAAGTTCAAAGAGAACAGAGGCAGATAAAATAAGGTAGGAGGCATTTGTAGCAAATTCTTGAGAAATATTAAGACTAATAAAATAATAAATATAGGTTAGAAAGGCATATATACTATTATGTATTAAAATACCTTATCTCATACTACAAAGATGATCTGTTGTTGAATAAATAAATTGGATAATAAATTTTGAACAAATAAGTTATTGAATAATAAAATTGGAAAATAGAAAAGAAAGACCAAACTTAGCTCCCAGAATTTTGGATCCTGTATATTGGTATATATTAGTGCTCTAAGCTAGGGAGCTCTGGAGAACAGGCAGGTTTAGAAGGAAATTTGAATTTTGAGAATGTTAAGTTTATAATGCAGGCAAAAGGCCTTTCTAGAGATACCCATTAAGTGTTTGGAAATGTGGATCTGTGGCTTAAAAAAATTCCAACCTGGAGAAAAGAAAAAAAAAAACTGGAGCTACAGATGTGAAAATAATTGGTGAATGGATGAAATGTGAACCCATGAATCAGCTTAGGTAGATCTTAGGAAAGAACTTGAGACAGATACTTGGAAATGCTATTATTTAGAGAGTGGAAGAAAGTGAAAAAGTAGAGGGAAATTAGAAAAGTTAGAAGGGAATAGTGTCATAGAAGAAAAGGAAATAAAATTTCAGAGGAAGATGTGACCAAACATATTAAATATTACAAAGCACTGGAATAGGCTATGTGATAAAGAGAGGCCAAATAGCAGTTGGAAATTAGAATGCCAGGGGTGAAGAGATGAATAATTCAGTGGCATGATGAGCATAGAAACCACATGTGTAGTATGATTTGGAAATGGGTGAAATTTTAAAAATCCAAACAGACTGATTTATCTTTCTTGCAGCGTAGAAAAATGAATGAGGAGAAATGAGGCTGGAGATAGAGAAGGAAAGAAGATCAAGGGAAAGGTATTTAAGACTATGAGGACTTGAATCTTCTGGTGAATGGAATTTAAGTCATCGTAGTGAGAAAGATCAAAGATGCAGAAAAAAGGACAATTGATGAAAAAAATACTTGAGGTAGAAGTGGGGAATAATAGAGTTGGGAGGTGGGGAGTGGGGCTAAAAGAACAAAAAAGAGGGTCACCTTGACAGGCAGGAGGACTATTTGGAAGTCAAGGTGGAGTGGGAAAAGTGTGGGCAGTATTATGGTATTTACGTCCTTAGGTAAGCATGGAGTGAAATCATCTGCTGAAATTGAGGAAGGTAGCAGTGGGCTGGAGTTGGTGGTATGGGAAGGTGATAAGTTATTTGGACAGAATAGGAAGAAGCTGGTGATGAATAAAAAGATTAAAGAGGAATATCTGCAGTTCATAGCTGTTAGTAAAAAACAGTAAGTAAATCTCAGGTTTTCCATCCATTTTTGTAGACTGAATTTAGACACTTAATTTTTCTTCTTGGTTACATGAAATGAAAACATGATAGTTTTAAAAGATTTAAAACAAATTGATTTTCCAGTAGACAACAGATTAACAACTTAATTATGCTGGAGAAGAGCAATAGTCTAATGATAATAAATTTCAGTAATCTGCCTCTAGCAGTTATTATTCAAGGCAACTTAAATGAAAATGTGTAAATATATTTAAACATACCTAGATTAATACCTGGAGAAAATTAAACTTTGAGAAGGATTGACATAAGGATAACATTTTATTTTCATAATATCTACTCTTTGACATCTAGTTTCTTGCATTTTAACTTAAAATAATGTTAGATATATAGAAGAGGGAAGCTCCCGTGATCAACTATTTATTGAAAACCTAATAAGTGTTCATCTCAATAAAACCTTACAGTGGATTGGGACAATGGATACCTATTAATAATGATAATGACAATGATAATAATAATAATAATAATAATAATAATAATAGCAATTTTGAGGCTTCATCTCATTCTTTTTAACTCTATGAAGTGGGTACTATTTTTATTCATAAAAAATAAATAAAGACATTGAAACTTAAGGAGCTTAAGTGAGTGATATACCTGAGTTCCCAGCTGAACCTAAAAGAAAAATCTAGGCCTTTGGGACATTGTGGAGCTGGGCACTTGACCAGCTTGGTGTCTTTTCTCTGTGTGTGGATTTGGTAGCCCAGAGTTAAACATTAGCCAGGCATGTGGGGTGGGGAAGAACCCAGTAAAGTAGTCAATTAATGAGTAGTATCTAGGGTGAGCTTTAGCTGGATAAATGTGTCAGAGGGAAGAGAATTGGTGCATAAAGACATAGAGACAGGAAAACATGCCCTGTTTTCCCAAAGGAGTGAGGTGAGGAGTGAAGCAAATTAGTCTAACAGAAACCAAGCCATAGGTTGGTTGTCATCAAAGAGGAACCGGGGCATCTTTACACAGTGTAGCTCACGGAACCCTAGATGGAGCTAGATCTTGTAGCCCATTTTGATAATATCCTTACTGTAATCCTTCCTTTCACTACTCTTGCTTATTTTGTCCTCTCCGAGTTTTCCTGGCTTCTTCGGTTTTCCACTGTTCCTTTACCTCTAGCTAGATCCATTTCTTCTAAAAATTCCAGTGTTGGTTTTTCCATCGCTTATACTTTAAAGCTTCAAAGCAAATTCTAATGAAAAATATATTTAATAGGTAAAATTAAATAATTGTGGCATTATAAGTGTGCTAAATATTTTAAGAAAATTGAATTTTGAAAAAAAAAACCCACATGCTTTCAATATATTTTGCATTCTCTAAAACTTGGCAGATGCAAACTTTATGCAAAATCATAATTATCTAAGCTACAGGTTTCTAGTAAATGTAAACCCATAATTGAATTATGTGAACACATAATTGATTCATTTATTCAAATGGCTTGTTGCTTGATAGAAGATGGATAAGGACTGTGCTTTCTAAGAGCCTGCCTTCTAGTGTAGGTTAGGAAACAGGATAAATAAGTTAATAAATTTGAAAATACTAACTAGGTAATGATGATTTATTATCTTATAGTACCAACTAAACCTCACACTGTCAGGGGCACTGCAGTGAATACAATTAGTGTCACCAACTATTACTCCAGTTATTCTTTCACACAACACACTTTTGCTTCCAGCACACATTCAGGAGTTTCCCAAACACACTCCCACTTAGGATTTTGAGTGTCTTGGACCATTATATCCACACAGAATAGTCAGATGTGGACCATCCAAAGGATGAATCTTGCTTGATAGACAATAGCTGAAGTCCAGTGCAGGTGAAGTAAGACTTCTGTAGCTTCTGTAGTGATCATTCCAGTGGTTAATGGGTGTGTCGAACTGAGTCCTTATTCTTTCCAAATTTTCCTGATCCTTACAAATGGAAATTTTATCTTTCAGGCCAGAAACAGTGGATTTATGTTGACTTCTCTGTTTCTCTTATACTCATTCACATTAGCAAATACAGCTCTGCTTTAAAATATATTCAGCTTTTGATTACTACTTAACACCTCCTATACAACCATCCTGTGTCTTGTCTTTTTTTTTTTTTGATAGGATTTTTTTTTTTTTTAATTTATTTATGATAGTCACAGAGAGAGAGAGAGAGAGAGAGGCAGAGACACAGGCAGAGAGAGAAGCAGGCTCCATGCACCGGGAGCCCGACGTGGGATTCGATCGCGGGTCTCCAGGATCGCGCCCTGGGCCAAAGGCAGGCGCCAAACCGCTGCGCCACCCAGGGATCCCAGATTTGGTTTTTAAATAATCTCTACACCCAACATGGAACTCAAATTCACAACCCTGATATCAAGAGCTGCATGCTGTACCAACTGAGCTAGCCAGGCACCCTAGATATGTCTTTTTTATTTTTTCTTTATCTCTACTTACTAGAACAGTGTTGGGCACATAGTGCATACTCTATGAATAATGGATACTGTTTTAGAACAGACCCTGGTTGAAGTATGTAAACAGACTATGTGTCTTTTGTGGGCAGCTTGTAGCAAAGGAAGAAAAACAAAGTACTTAATTTTCCTTATTAAATAAATTGAATAATCACATATTGTTTAATTCAAACACTTAGGTCCTTAATAAATCTCATTCGGATGAAAAAACAATTTTTGAAAAAGCAAGCTTTGTTGCCATATATATATATATATATATATATATATATATATATATATGGCCCTTTTCGGCATTGTAGAATCATCAGAGTTCATTCCCAATTACATAAAAATTGAACTTTAATTTCCAGGAATTGCTCCTATTTTTACTCTTAATCATTTTTTATTTACATGGTGATTTTAGTTCTCATGTATTTTTCCCTCTCTTGAGCACAGTTTTGCCTTAAAACCTCAAATCACATTTGACCCCAGCATTCAGCCCTGGCTCTCTTTCTTGGCCTCCCCTGGTCATCCCACCATCAGTGGTGTTGGATAAGTATCTCACCTCCACAGCCTGAACCCTGGCACTGCATTAGAACATGGCCCATCCATAGGGAAACACTTCACTACCTGTCCACTCATGTGTCTTAGACTAGAAAATCAAAAAATCCTTTTAAAACACGCCTTAATTTGCAGGTGGATTGTGTTTGTGGAAATAGAAAATCTGTGCTTATTACACTAATACAGTTTCAGTAAAGGAATTAGTATTTTTGTCTTTTTACTTACATAAACTAATAAAAGGTCAGGTAAACATAGTTCCCCTGTTAGCTGATCTCATAAATTTTGATAGATGTGAGAATTCTGTAGCTCCTGCTGTCTTCCGTTGCCAACAGCCTTCCTACTGTGCTACATGAACTTCCTGTCTTCTGTTACGGCACCAATTACCTCTATCTCACTATGGCTCTGACTTACAGTTTTAGCCACGAAAAATAAAACTCCAGATGAGACAATGAAATGATAGCCTTGTCATATGTGAAGAAAGGCATATTTATTGTCAATATTCTTGTGAATGACATGGAAAACTTTAGCCATCATTCTTATCAGTAGGCACTGTCCCAGGACTATATTTATATATTTAAATACAAGAAAATTTACTCATAACAATGACAGTTGTCTAAAGAACAATGGTGGTGCCAGGAGAGAGGAAAAAAAGTGGCAGAGAAAGAGTACTCCCCTAAAAGAAATACAGACAAAATAATTTGGATTTCTCCAGCATTTTTCACATCCTTTTTAGTTCACATTATTTTTCTCTATACTTGATTGTTATCACTTAAGAGAAAGTAAACACAATTTTTTAAAAAGGCCTGACATTTGACAGTTCTGACTATAGAACTATTACATTCCTATGTGTCTAGTGAGATTTGCTGCTGAATTTTGTAAGTGAGTCATTTATAGGTTGAGCATATAATTTATCATCCTAACTGGCATACTCTTGAAACTGAAAAGGTTGCTATTAATCAGTAAGCTGGGGCAACAGGCAGATATTGGAACCATCCTGGGGAAATCAGGTTGTATGCTTATCCTAGCATTTCATGAGGTCTTTTATCGATAAGAAGCTAAACAGGCTATGCTTACCAAGTGCTTAGCAAAATACTTTTGGAAGAACAAACGTTATAATTAGTTTTGGGTCTTAAAAGAGACACAACGAGAACATTATATACTCCATAAAAGCCAGATATCAGTGATATCAATGTGACCTATGGCTCTAGTGCATGTGATGAATTCAGAAATTTGCACTGATAAAATATTTTGTTTCTTTTTTTTTTTTAATATTTTGTTTCTTAAATTTGATGCTTACTTTTCATTATGTAATGAGAATGTCTTCTTCTTTGTGACTTTGAGTCTCAGAAAACAGAGGTGAATTTTACATTCGATAATTCAATCTGGTCATGTTTTTTTCTTTATATTCCTCTTAACTTATTTAATTAAAATGATACGTCTTAGAATGAGTTGCCTCTGCTCCATTTTGGAAACCAGCAGGCTATAAATTATAGGTATGTATTAAAATCTTGGTAGTTTCTATGCAGTGTACATACCAAGGTAAAGTTTAGGACTCTTCTAGGACATACAAAACAATTCTGAAGTCAAATTTTAGTTTATAACTCTGTGCATTATATCTGACTCTGCCTAACATAAAAGAAAATGCCAAGTTTTCATAAAATTGTATCTTGCTAATAGGTAGGTATGTGAAGGCAAAGTTGTTAAATAAACAGAGGGCTACACACACATACACATGTATTCATACATACATACATACATACAATTTCCTTTCAGTTTTCAAGGCCTTTCTGAAAACAAATCTTAAATTAGATTTATATCAGGTAATACATAGTAATATCATTAAGTCAATCCATCTTGGGATAGCACTAGCAGAAATACCAAATGATGTATCTGGGTTAAATTTGTTTTCTTTTCTTCTACTCATGCACTTACAGTGTCTTTCCCCTCACTGCCATCCTTGACACACAGTTCCTTCTAGCCCTTTGATTACCACATAAGTTAATGCCCTGGATTTGCAATTTTAGGGGCCTGCCCCATTTTAGCGTTTTTAAAAAGTTTCATTTATTTATTTGAGAGAGAGAGAAAATGAACAAGCAATGGGCAGAGGGAGAGAAACAGGCTGAGCAGTAAGCCTGATGCCCGGGGGCTCGATCCCATGACTGGAGATCATGACCAGAGCTAACGGCAGATGTTTAACCGACTGAGCCACCCAGGGGCCCCTGTTTTTCCCTAGTTATCATTCTTATTCCCATCTAAATTTATTTAATATCATAAATAAAATAGTGACTGGATTATAACTTTACATTGGCTAATGGGAAGGCTACACCTGTCATGTGTTATGATTTTTCATGTTACTACCTCTGCAATATATACTTTAATAATTGTTTATTATTTCCTACAGAAAGTGTTCCTATTATTTATTTATTTTTTTATTAGAATAGCCTGAGAGGAACACCTGAGTGGCTCAGTGTTTGAGCATCTGCCTTCAGCTCAGGTCATGATCCCATTGTCCTGGAATTGAGGCCCGTTTCTCCATCTGCTTATGTCTCTGCCTCTCTCTCTCTCTGTCTCTCATGAATAAATAAATAAAATCTTAAAAAAAAAAAAAAGAATAGCCTGACATATTTTACTTATTATACTTAATGGTTTTTAAACAATTTTATTGAGGTATAAATGGCATACAATAAACTGCCCATATTTAAGGGTTTGATTTTATGTTTTAATATATGTATATAACTGAGAAATTATCACAATGAACATATGAACATAATGAACATATCGATCACCCTCAAAAGTTCCTTCATATTTTTTGTAATTCCCCTAGCCATTTATCCTTTCATCCCAACCTTGGGCAAACATCGAACTGCTTTTCACACTATGGATTAGTTTGCATTTCATACAATTTTATTTACATAGACTCATACAATATATATTCTAATTGTTTGGCTTCTTTCACTAGGTATAATTATTTAGAAATTCATTCATGTCATTGTGTGTATCAATAGTTTGTTGCCTTTTATTGCTGAATAATATTCCATCATATGACTATAAGGGATTAACGTTTGTGCTTCCCCCATTCGTGTGTTGAAACACTCTCCCCACACCCCACCCTGCCAATGTGGTGCTATTAGGAGGTGGGGACCTTAAGAGGTTATTAGAAATAGGGAAATTAGGTAGAACTCTCATGGATGGGATTAGTCTGGAGAAAACTTACTTCCTCTCTCCACCTTCTGCCACATAAAAGCATACTAAAATGGCTGTCTACAACTCAGAAAAGGCCCTTCACTAGAACTTAACCACCCTGGCACCCTGACCTCAGACTTCCAGCCTCCAGAACTGTGATAAATCAACTTCTGTTGCTTATAAGCCATCTATCCACCCAATGGTACTTTGTTATAGCGTCTCAGCTAAGATAATGGTGTACCAGCATGTGTTGTTGATCCATTCTTCTTTTGATGAATACTTGGGTAGTTTTGGCTAATATGATACTGTTAAAAACATTCATGTTCAAGTATTTGTGTGTATAGGTTCTCTGTTCTCATTACTCTTATGTAAATATCTAGGAGTGAAATAATGTATGTTTCAATTTTAAGAAAACAACAAATTATTTTCTAAATTTTGTAGACCATTTTAATTCTTACTAGCAGTGAGTGAGTGTACTAGTTGCTCTATATCCTCATGAACCTGTGGTATAGTCAGGTTTTTCCATACTAATAGGTGTGCAGTGGTATTTCATTGTATTTTTTCTTTTTAAATTAAGATTCCAGTTAACATACAGTGTAATATTAGTTTCAGGTGTACAATATAGTGATCCAACACTTCCATACATCACCTGGTGCTCAACACGAGTGTATTCCTTAATCCCCATCACCTATGTCACCCATCCACCCGCCTACCTCCCCTCTGATAACCATCAGTTTTCCTTATGGTTTTAATTTTCATTTTCCTAATGACTAATCTTGTTGAGCATTTAGTATGTGCCTATTTGCTATTTGTTTGTTTTCTTTGGTGAAGTACGGGTTCAAATTGATTGGCTCTTTTAAAATTGAGTTGTTTGCTTTATTGTTATTGCATTTTGAGTGTTTATGCTGGATACAAGTTCTTCATCAATATAACTTACAAATAAATTCTCTGAGTCTTCGGCTTTTATTTTCATTCTCTTAGCCCTTTTAAAGATTAAAATGCTTTATTGTGATGAGGTACAGCTCATCAATTCTTGTACAGTTGATCTTTGTTGTTATATCTAGGAAATCTTTTACTAATACAAAGTCACAAAGATTCCTTCTCTGTTTTCCTCCAGAAGTTATATAGCTTCAGATTTTACATTTAGATATGTGGTCCATTTTTATTAACATTATAAGTACAGTGTTGATGTGGATAGAGATTTATTTATTTATTTTTTTGGATATAGATCCAATTGTTCTAACATCATTTGTGAAAAGAGTATTCTTTTACCACGAAGTTGCCTTTGTACTTTGTTCAAATACTTGATCATTTATGTGAGAGTATCCTTCTATACTATATTGTGTTCTATTTCTCTACTTTCACACCAATGCTACACTATCTGTAGTAGTGAAGGGTTTTTATTTGTTTTTTGTTTGTTCATACAAATTTTAGAATTGCTTGTTCCAACTCTATGAAAAATGTTGGTGGTATTTTGCTAGGGATTGCAGAGAATGTGTATTGGGAAGTATAGATATTTTAAATATTTCTTCTAATCCATGGGCATGAAATGTTTTCCTTTCCTTTTCTTTTTCTTCCTTAATTTCTTTGATAAATGTTCTGTAGTTTTTAGCATAGAGATCTTTACCTCTTTGGTTAGGTTTATTCCTTGGTTTGTTATGGTTTTTAGAGAAATTGTAAATGGGATCGATTCCTTGATTTTTCTTTCTGTTCCTTCATTATTGGTGAACAGAAATGCAATAAACTTCTGTGCTTTGATATATCCTGCAGCTTTGCTGAATTTGTGTCTCAGTTCTAGCATTTTTTTGGTGGAGTCTTTTAGGTTTTCTATATAGACTATAATGTCTAAGAAGAATAAAAGTTTGGCTTCCCCCTTGGCAATTTGGATGCCTTTTAGTTCTTTTTGTTGTCTGATTGCTGAGGCTAGGACTTCTAGTACTATGTAGAACAAAGATAGTGAGAGTGGACATTCCTGTCTTGTTCCTGACCTTAGGGAAATGTTCTCAGTTTTTCCCCATTAAGGATGATGTTAACTGTGGGTCTTTCATATATGGCCTTTATGATGTTGAGATATGTTCCTTCTATCAATACTTTATTGAGAGTTTTTTATCAAGAAGGGTGCTATATTTTATCAAATGCTTTTTCTGCAACTATTGAGAGCATCATATGGTTCATATCCTTTCTTTTATTAATGCAGTGTATTACATTAGTTAATTTGCACATAATGAACTGCCCCTACAGCCCATGAATAAATCCCACTTGGTTGTGGTGAATAATCCTTTTAATATACTGTTATATTCCATTAGCTAATATCTTGTTGAGAATTTTTGCATACATGTTCATCAGGGATATTAGTTTGTAATTCTTTTTAGTGGGTTCTTTGTCTGGTTTTGGAATCAAGGTAATGCTGGCCTCATAGGATGGATTTGGAAGTCTTCATTCCAGTTCTATTTTTAGAACATTTTGAGAAGAATAGGCATTAACTCTTCTTTAAATGTTTGGTAGAATTTCCCTGAGAAGCCATCCAGCCCTAGACTCTTGCTTGTTGGGAGATTTTTTTTTTAAATAAATTAATTTTTTATTGGTGTTCAATTTACCAACATACAGAATAATACCCAGTGCTCATCCCGTCAAGTTGTTGGGAGATTTTTTATAACTGATTCAAGTTCTTTGTTGGTTATGGGTCAGTTCAGATTTTCTACTTCTTCCTATTTCAGTTTTGGTAGCTTGTATGTTTCTAGGAGTTTATCTATTTCTTCCAAATTGTCTAATTTGTTGGCATATATTTGCTCATAATATTCTCTTATAATTGATTGCATTTCTATGGTGTTGGTTGTGATCTCTTTCATTCATGATTTTATTTATTTGTGTCCTCTCTCTTTTCTTTTTGATAAGTCTGGCTAAGGATTTATTAATTTTGTTAATTCTTTCAAGGAATCAGCTCCTAGTTTGATTGATCTGTTCTACTGTATTTTTTTAAAAATTCTGTATAATTTCTTTCTGTTCAAATCTTTATTATTTCCTGTCTCCTGCTGATTTTAGACTTTATTTATTGTTCTTTTTCAAGTCCCTTTAGGTGCAAGGTTAGGTTGTATATTTAAGACTTTTCTTGGCTCTTGAGGAAATCTGTATTGTTAAATACTTCCCTCTGAGGACCACCTTTGCTGCATCCCAAAGGTTTTGGACTGCTGTATTTTCATTTTTATTTACTTCCATGTCTATTTAAAATTATTCGTTAATTTCCTGGTTAATCCATTCATTATTTGTAGGATGTTCTTTAACCTCTATGTACTTATGTTCTTTCCAAATTTTTTCTTGTGGTTGACTTCAAGTTTCATAGCATTGTGGTCTGAAAATATGCATGGTGTGATCTCAGTTTTTTGTACTGATTAAGGCCCAATTTGTGAATCAGTATGTAATCTATTCTGGAGAATGCTCCACATGCACTTGAAAAGAATGGGTATTCTGCTGCTTTAGGATGAAGTCCTCTGAATATATCTGTTAAATCCATATGATCCATTGTATCATTCAAAACCCTGTTTCTTTGTCAATCTTCTGCTTAGATGACCTGTCCATTGCTGTGAGTGGGGTGTAAAGTCCCCTACTATTATTGTATTATTATCAATAAGTTTATTCAAGTTTGTTATTAATTGATTAATTCTTAATTTGTATATTTGGCTGCTCCCAAGTTAGGGGCATACATACTTACAATTGTTAGATCTTCTTGTTGTATAGATGCCCTTCTTATGATATAGTGTCCTTCTTCATCTTTTGTTAGTCTTTGGTTTGATATCTAGTTTGTCTGATATAAGGATGGCTACTGTAACTTACTTTTGATATCCATTAACATAATAGATTGTTCTCCACCCTTCAGTTTCAATCTGCAGGTGTCTTTGGTCTAAGATGAATCTCTTATAAGTAGCACATCTATTGGTCTTTTTTTAAAATCCTTTCTGATACCCTATGTCTTTTGATTGGAGCATTTAGTCCATTTATATTCAGAGTAATTATTGAAATATATTAATTTAGTGCCATTGTATTATCTGTAAAGTTGCTGTTCCTGTAGATTGATTCTGTTCCTTTCTTTGTTACTTTTGGTCTCTCTCTCCCACTTAAGTGTTCCCTTTAATATTTCTCACAGAGCTGGTTTAGTGTTCACAAACTCCTTAAGGTTTTGGTTGTCTTGGAAACTCTTTATCTCTCCTTCTATTCTGAATGACAGCCTTGATGGATAAAGTATTCTTGGCTGCATATTTTTCCCCTTTCGCATATAGAATACTTCCTTCTACTCCTTTTTGGCTTGCCAGGTCTCTTTAGACAGGTCTGCTGCTAACCTTATGTGTCTACCCTTGTAGGTTAAGGAACATTTGTCCCTAGCTACTTTGAAAATTCTCTATCTTTGTGTGTTACAAGTTTCAGTATGATATGTCATGGTATTGACTTGCTTTTGTTGATTTTGAGGGAAGTTCTCTGTGCCTCTTGGAGTTGGATGCCTGTTTCCTTCCCCAGATTAGGGAAGATATCAGCTATAATTTGTTCAAATAAACCTTCTACCTCTTTTCCCCATTCTTCTTCTGGGACTTCTGTGATATGGACATTATTTCACTTTATCACTGAGTTTCACTGTATCACTGAGTTCCCTAAGTCTACTTCCATGATCTTTCCCTCTTCTTTTCATCTTCATTATTTTCCATAATTTTAGCATCTATATCACCTATTCTCTCCTCTGCTTCTTTAATCTTCATTGTGATTATATCTAGTCTATTTTACATCTCAGTTATAGCATTTTTTAATTCAACCTGACTAGTTTTTAGGTTCTTTATCTCTGCAGCAAGGGCTTCTCTGGTGTCTTCTATTCTTTCTTCAAACCCAGCTAGTAGACTTACAACTGTTGTTCTAAATTCTTGTTCAGATACATTGCTTATATCTGTTTTGAGCAAGTCCTTGGACTATGATTTCTTTTTGAACTTTCTTTTGGGGAATTCCTCCATCTTGTAATTTTGGCTAAGCTTCTGTCTTTTGGGTATTATGAAAGCTTGTTATATTTCCTACACTTGAGAATATTGCTACATTAAAAAGAGGTCATACACTGTCCAGAGCCTGGCACTTCAGGAAGTGTATCTTGTTTATGCTGTGTACACTCTGCTGTTGTGTTTTGGGTGCTCTTTCCCACTTGTCAGTCCCCTGAAGCATTCTTCCTTGTTTGCAATAGGGAATATTTGGACCTTTAACTAGATGTGCTTTGATTTGTTTGTTAAAATAAGCCTGGAAAAAAAAGGGAGGGGGGAGCCTGCTTAACAAAAAAGAGCTCAGAATCTGTGTTGTAGAACCTAGAAAAGCATCGACCAGTTTATCCACCTTCCGCTGTGCCTTTGTCCCCTTCCAGTGAAAGGCTGTTTGCTGACATCTGTAGGGTTTCATCCTTTCAGAGGCAATACACCTTTATCCAGCTGTACTCCAGGAAGAAGAGTTTTTTCTTACAGTGTGACTCAGAACGTCCCTACACCACCACCCTGTGTGCTGACCAGCACCTTCCTACTCCTCAGGATTGCACACCAAAGCTTTGGGGAAAGTCAAACACTTCCTGAAACCTCAGAGTTTGCACCCCACACACTGTTTACTGAAAAACCTGTAGCACTCTGTTCCCCTCATTTCTCACTCTGTGGTCCAGAGAGGTTTTCTTTTGTGCAGACCCAATGCTGCACTCTCTCAATCCCTTTCTCTTCCCCTCCATGGCATGGCAGTTTTTCTTTCCTCTAATTTACTCCTACATACCTTGCACATACCACGCAACCATGGAGCTCTTTCCAACCATGGAGCTCCTTCCAACCATGGAGCTCCTTCCAATTCTCAGATCCAGTCCTTGGAGTTTTAAGTGATCTGACCTCAATGCTGTGTTCAAGGGATGAGGAAAACCCTGGGTTTCCCACTTCTACACCATCTAAACTCTTCCTCTCCTTTATTAGTGAAGCTTTACAATCATTCTTAAAATTAGATAGTGTCAGTTCTTCAAAATATTTCTTTTTTTGCATAGTTGTTTTTGCCATTCTAGGTACTTTGTGTTATCATATATATTGTAGAATTAGTATGCCAACTAAAAGTAAAACTGAACATAGGAGAAGGGAAGGAAAAATGTAATTAGATAAAAACAGAGAGGGAGGAGAACTATAAGAGACTCCTAACTCCAGGAAACTGAGGGTTGCTGGAGGGGAGGTGGGTAAGGGGATTGGGTAATTCAGTGATGGGCATAAAAGAGAGCACTTGATGTAATGAGCACTGGGTGTTATATGCAACTGATGAATCACTAAATTCTACCTTTGAAACTAATAATACATTATATATTAACTAAATTGAGTTTAAATAAAAAAAATAACATGAGTCCACTGGATTTCTATTTAGATTACACTGAATCTGCAGAAAAATTTGTGCATAACTGACAATCTTAATGAAATTGAGTCTTCTGATCCATGAGTGTGATATATCTCTCCATTTATTTAACCTCATTTAATTTCTCTCAGTGGTGGTTTATAACTTTCAGTGTACAGGCCTTGCACATTTTTCATTAAATTTATCACTAGATATTTTGTATATTTTATGACATTGGAAATCTTTTTCACTAGTTACAAATTATAAGTCTGAATTGCAGGCATACAGAAATACCACTTCTTTTCTATATTGACCTGTAAATTTGCTAAACTCATCTCTTGGTCTTAGTAGCTTTTTGTAGTTTCTGAAAGTCATTCTATGTAGATAATCATGTTTAGAACAAAAAAGATGGTTTTATTTCTTACTTTTCAGTCTTTATGTCTTTTATTTCATGTTATTGCCTTATCAACTACCTAGAATCTCCAGTATAATGTTACAGAAGTGGTGAGATCAGTCATTCTTGCATTGTTCCCAAACAGAGGGAAAATTGTCAGGTTTTCATCATAAAATATGATGTGTACTATAGATTTTTCATAGGTGCCCTTTATGGTATAGGAACTTTCCTTCTATTCCTATTTTTCTGAGAGTTTATATCAGAAATAAATTTGGAGTTTTGCAAATAAAGTTTGATTTTTACAGAAATGAAGTTTGAATGATCTGTTTATATGTTTTTTTTCTTTTCACTCTGTTAATAGGGTGAATTTTAAAAATTAATTTGAAAATTAAACTAACATTGCATTTCTAGGATATACTCCAGTTAGTCATATTTCCTCTTTACATAATTTTAGATTTGATTTTCTAAAATATTGATTAAAAATGTTTTTAATTGAGAAAAAATATTGATTTTCTTCAAATTGTCATCCTCTTTCTTATGCATGCACCACAAATATGATTTTTTTTTAAATCTATTATAATGTAGAAGAAATGGATGACAAGGAAGAGACAATCTGATTTGTTTTGAGGGTCAAGTTCTTGTTTGTCTTTATTTGTATGCTTTAAGCATATCCTTCTTTAGTTCTGAGCTAATGCTTACCTAATCTGCTAACTAGGTCAAACATAGTTATCATCTGTTGCAATATGTTTAGTAGAGAAACTGCCTTTCTTTTTGATATGTCTTATCTCAAAAGAGTAATAAAAGAAAATTTAAGGGACCTTTGAATATTAGTAATATGGAATAATGAATATTCAAGGAAAGAATTTAAAGTTAGACCTGTTTTGTGGAACAATACATGACATCAAATCTCAGGCAGTATGAAGGGAACAATTTAAATATATAAATAATGCTAATACTTCAATGTTTCCTGATGATTGCAGTCCTAAATTGGACTAGATATCTTATAGTTCGAAGACCTGGGATTCCATGAGTTATAGAAAAAAGAGCAGTTAAATTTTGTGCTATTATAACAGGAACTCAAGTGTCTCTCTACCTGACAAAGATGGTGATTAAATAATGATTAAAAGAAATTGTTTTATACTATCATAATTTTCGGGAGTCTTTAAATAGGCATAATTTTGCATGGAATTTTGTTCATAGTGGACCTGTATGAAATACTTACAATGAGTGTTTTCTATAGTCAGAACCAATACTGTTTTATAAGGAAACAGATTGTTACCTAATAGATGGTGCAGCCTTAATGTCTGTGATTATTTAATTTCCTTGATTTCATTTTCTTTAATTTAATCTTGTTCCTTTTTCACATTCAAACATGGAATACTGCATGAGCCACTAACTGGAGCCCAAAGTGATGCCAAATCTAATGGATCAGACAAAGCAATATGATACACTAGAGAAGGGCATGCTTCACAGGGAATTCCCCTCAAGAATCAAGAATACGAGGGTAGTTTGTCCTAGAAATGGAGAATGGAGCATAAAAATGAGACTAAAAGGGATTTTCCTTTTTTAAGTCACAGAATAAAAATAAAAAAAATAAAAATGAGTAGCTTTTATTTTTGGAAAATTTTCTCTTTTGGCTCACTGTCTGTGCTGATCCTGGATGCATTTCTTTTTGCAGTTTCATGTTCAGTACTAAGTACAGATGTTTGAGCCACTGCGATGCCGAAACCAAAAAAAAAATCTCTAAAGAGAGTCTGGACTGTCTATCATCCAGTCTATCACAATAATTTGAAGCCACCATACTGTTCATATAGTTACATAATGTCCCATATTTGGAACAAGATTTAAGTAGCTTAGCTTCTCTTGAATATTTGTAGAGAAATAATTTAATCAATGCTCAACAAAAATAAAATTACATTCGACATAAATTTATAATTAATGGTGTTTAGATTATAAACCCCTGAGGCTTTCAGTAAACATTTGAATATATTTTTATAGCATTTAGTGAGTACTATTTATATTTCTTATGTATTGCAAGCTTTATTGTAGAAAACCTAGTTTCTCTCCCCTTTAATAGAAAGATGGTATTTGGAAATGATAATGAAAGATGCATTGAGTTGCATAATATGCAAATAGTCTGGTTTGTTTACTGTCTTGAATGAGAGAGAATATTCACAACTCCCATGAAGATTGCTTCCTAAAGAAGGTGAGAACTATGTTTTTTTTTTTGTTTTTTTTTTTGTTTTTTTTTGCTTATTCTCTATATTTCGGTATTTCAGATAGAGGGGATGGGTTAAATTAAGTTAGAGCCTAATAACATTATAAAATTATTAACAATCTCTTGTTAAATAGTTCTTTTTACTGCCTTGTCTTTTCCTTTCCCTTCGTTCTCCCAAAATTAAACACACACAAAATAATCATCTTAAAGAGTAGATACTGTAACAGACAAAATAATTGGTTCTGTATTCAAACCATGTATGTGCCATTACTAAGAACATGACTCTGGGGAAGATATATAATTTCTTTATTTAAGCCAGTTTTCTCATTTGGAAAATGGGTTGATGATAATATTCATCTTTCTGGTTTATTATAAGCCAAAGGCAATGTTTGTGTCCTCCCCAAACTCATAGGCTGAAACTTAATCCCCAGTGTGATATATTTGGAGGTGGGTCTTTGGGAGGTTATTAAGTCATAAGCCTTCATGATTTGCATTAATGCTCTAAGGGACCAGAGAACTTGTTTGCCCTCTTTCACTCTATGAGGATACAGAAGACCATCTATGAAACAGGAAACAGGGCTCTCATCAGACACTAAATCTGCTGGCACTTTGATTTTGGATTTTTCAGCCTCCAGAACTATGAGAAATAAATTTGTATTGCTTATAAGCTACTCAGTCTATGGAATTTAATTATAGCAGCCCAAAATACGAAGATGTTATGAGAATGAAATATTTTACATAAAGCATTTAGCATAGTTACTGATGATATGTAATAAGGACTCTAAAAGATCGGAGTTGTTAAATACATGTTTTGTATAATAAGGTTTTTTTTTAAGATTTTATTCATTTATTCATGATAGACATAGAAAGAGAAAGGCAGAGACACAGGCAGAGGGAGAAGCAGGCTCAGGCTCAGGCTCAATCCCAGGACTCCACCCAATCCCCAGGATCACACCCTGGGCTGAAGGCAGAAGCTTAACTGCTGAGCCACCCAGGTAATGAATGAAGATGTAAATGAGGAATTCAAAAATGGATAGAAAGGAGGAAGCAAAATACTAAGAGAGAACAAAATGCAGTGTCTCAGAATAAATATTAGCTCAGATTCCTGACAACCCAAACAAAAAGGAACCAAGATGTGTTTTAATCATTCATCCTGGGATGCCTGGGTGCCTCAGAGGTTTAGCACCTGGCCTTCCCCCCAGGGCATGATCCTGAGGTCCTGGGATCCATCCCAAATCGGGCTCCCTGCATAGAGCCTGCTTCTCTCTCCCTGCCTGTGTCTCTGCTTCTCTCTCTGTGTCTCTCATGAATAAATAAATAAAATCTTAAAAAAAATCATTCATCCTCATACAAAAGGTGGCAGCATGCCGGTTTATCAGAAGAAAGATAATTATTTTTGATATCATATTCTAAAAAATTCTCACTTGAGATTTTATATTATGGACATTGAATGTCATAATGAATTGTTTTACTTTGAATGTAGAAGTTGACTTCATAAGATTGTTCTTGAAGGATAATTTCATTAAAATTGAAGACATGCTATGACAGAAAAAGGGATGTGGTTAAGAGCTAGGCCGATATGTTCCATGTGCAAAGACTAACTCGATCTAGATTTTATTATATCTAGAGATTTATATCCTCTGGAGTTCCTAAAGGGATGCTTTCAAATCTGATTCATCAGCAGCAGCACCTGGCAGAACATTGAAGAGAAGAGATTTGCAGGTCCACCACCAAAACATTGTAATACTGTACATGGTGAGTAAGGCCCAGAGATCTGTTTTTTTGTTGTTGTTGTTTGTTTAAGATTTTATTTATTTATTCATGAGAGATGCAGAGAGAGAGGCAGAGACATAGGTAGAGGGAGAAGCAGACTCCTTGTGGGGAGCCCAACGTGGGACTCGATTCCAGGACCCCAGGATCATGACCTGAGCCAAAGACAGACACTGAACCTCTGAGCCACCCAGCATCCCCAAATCTGTTTTTTTGGTTTTTTTTTTTAAGTTTGCTAGATTTGGCTAAAAATCAAATCATTTTGGAATTACAGGTTTCCTAAATTTTACTTCTAAATCCTATTTCTTTTGGCTAGGCTTTTGCTAGACATTAAATAGCATAGACCTGGGATCTTATTTTCTGGCTCAATACTATGTTGCTGATTTAGGAAACATTGTTATATGATGTGGACCACATGATGACCACGGCCAGTGTTGATTCTCTAACAGGAGGTCTAAGCAGCCTAGGTCATGTTTTCTGTTGGGTTTCACCAGCATATGGCAGTGTGCTTCCTTAGTAATATGGGCAAAAAGCAAGATTCTTTTCACAATGGAGCTCTAGACCTACTTCATTACCTGGACAGTTGATTGAGAAGTAAAAATTACAACCCTCAGAATACATTAGATTTTGTGATGTCTTAGAATAAGGATCATGGAAAAAAAGAAAAAAAAGAATAAGGATCATGGAAGGTGCTGCATGTAACCTGCCGTCACCATAAAAATATAAGCCTAAGTAATGGCCCTGTGGAGTGCCTGATTCTACCCTGAACAGCCCACTGAGGAGCCTGCCAGCATGAATTAGATGCTAAATGTGGTTAGCGGAAGGAGTTAACTTAGTTAACCGAAGGAGTTAGGAATAATTAAGTTTTTTTTTTTTTTTTTTTTTTTTTACCATGGGTGAGGGAGGGGTATTTAGGTAATATCCTTTTTGTGAAATACAATACTATAGGAATTTATGACTCATTTAAGGAATTAATACTTAACAGGAGTGGTGGAGTTACTGATCAGTAGAGACAACCTAAAAAAAGATTCACTTTCTCTGATCTGTAACGATAAAGGAAAAATTGCAGAGTAGGTGAGTAAAATAATTTTGGCTTTTAGTGGACAAAATTAGAGCAGTAAATTCCTTAACGTCCATATGTGAAATGCAAATTCACGATCATTTACATCATTTTATAAAAATATAGTACACATATACTAGTCTTGTAGCTGAATCAAATGTTAATTCTCTGTTATGTTTCCTATGCCATTTGATGATGGTCAGAGATTGCCTTATTTTACACTTAAATGTCTGTGTTTGAGATCAAAACTTGAAAATGGAGAAGTAAATTCAGGAGGAACATATTATAGTTTTTTGAAATTCACTTTTCCTCTTAGATGTCCTTCTATTTAAAATATTCCTCAGAAGACAGGCTTTAGTTGTCACTGCTTTATTCCAGTACTGCACTGTTTTGTATCTGAAAAGGCATGGTTATTTTGAAAACTTGGTGAAGTGGAAAGAGCATGGATTTTGAAGTTGGATTGGATTGGATTGAAAACTCCATTCTGACACTTTCTAAGTATGTAACATTTCCCATATTACTTCATCTCTTAGTCCCTAATCTGAAAACTTGAGGAAAATAAGGCAAGTCTTTATGGATTCTGTGAACACTATAAAAAATAATATATGTAAAACGCTTAGAATATCATGAGTGATTAATGAATTGTTTCCTATACTCAGGTGTTGTTTTCTTCCAAGGAAAAATTTCTAAAGGGTCTCTAGAGGGAATTTTGACCCAAACAATATTAAGAATCTTAAATAGTGCTTACCTAAATTTTTATAGAGTATTTTTACCTAATAACATTCATGATGTTCACAGCCATTTTCTAATGTTTTTAGGCTATCTCTTCTGATTAAAGAACATGAAACACATTCTATTAAACTAACTTTTTTTTCTGAAAACCCCATTTATTGAAGTTACCTATGCAAGGTGCATTTCTGGACTCCTACAACGTTTAAAGCTCCATTGTCTCTTCACTAGGAGAGACATAGATATAATTTATTTGTCCTAGTCTTTGCCTACACTTGACCCTAGGACCAAAGAGTAAGGTCATCTCTACTCTGCTATATCTCTTCAGTGGTCAGCTGACTGCCTACCCATAGATGAAGTAATGCAAACCCGTAATATTTCAATCATGATCCTAGGGCTTATATGACGTTGATAGGCATTAATAAAATTATTTATTGTTTTAATTAATTTAATAATTATTATGAATATAAAGGTAAACTGGATTATTTATTATAACAGGAGCTTTAAGTTTGAGTGAGACCCAACCCAGTATTAGTACCAGTTCTTCTACATTTTAGTTACATAATCTTGTTATTCCCTACACTTCTCTAAGCCTCAGTTTTGTCTTATTTTGTTTTTAATTTTTTTATTTGAGTATAGTTGACACACGGGTGATCTTAGTTTCAAGTCTACAATATAGTAATCACCACAAGTGTAGCTCCCATCTGTCTGTCATCATTCACCATCATTACAGTATCATTACTATTCCCTATGCTGTACCTTTTATCCTTGTGACTTACTCATTCCTTAAGTGGAAGCCTGTATCTCCTACTAACCTTCATCCATTTTGTCCACCCCCCCTCACCCCCATCTTTTCTGGCAACCATTAGTTCTCTGTATTTATAGGTCTGATTCTGCTTTTTGTTTGTTTATTCATTTGGGTGTTTGCATTTTGTATATGAGTGAAATTATATGGTATTTGTCTTTCTCAGTCTGACTTACTTTACATAGTAAAGGCCCATCCATGTTGTCAGGAATGGCAAGATTTGTTTCTTCTTTTTACAACTGAATAATACTCAAATATATATATATATATATATATATATATATATAATATATATTCCTATATATAGGAATTCCTATATATTTATATATATATATATAAATTCCTTATCTATTTGCTTGTTAATGGCCACAGGTTGCTATCATATCTTGGCTATTGTAAATAATACTGCAATAAACGAGGGTGCATATATCTTTTTGAATTAGTGTTTTCATTTTTCAATTTTTGTTAAATCTTTTTTAAGTAAACTCTACTTCCAATGTGGGGCTTGAACTCAAGACCCTGAGATCAAGACACATGCTTTACCGACTAACCCAGACGTGCACTCCTAGTGTTTTCACCTTTTTAGTTATACCCAGTACTACCCAGTACTGAAATTACTGGATCTTGTGGTAATTCTATTTTAATTTTTTGAGGAACTTCCATGCTGTTTTCCACAGGGGCTGTACCAATTTACATTCCCACCAACAGTGTATGAGTGTTGTTTTCTCCACATCCTTGTCAAAACTTATTTCTTGTGTTTTTTATTTCAGCCACTCTTATAGGTGTAAGGTGATATCTCATTGTTGTTTTGACTTGGATTTTCCTGATGATTAGTAATGTTGAGCATCTTTTCATGTGTCTGTTGGCCATTTGCATGTCTTTTTTGAAAAAATGCTCATTCAGATCTACCCATTTTTTAGTCAGATTAGTTTTTTTTAGAGTTTAGTTGTATCAGTTCTCACTATACTTTCGATATTAACCCCTTATCAGTTATGTCATTTGCAAATATCTTCTACTATACAGTAGACTTTTTGTTTTGTTGACAGTTTCCTTTCTTGTGCTAAACCTTTTTATTTTGATGTAGTTATAAGAGTTTATTTAAATGTTGCTACAGCTGATGTCAGAGAAATTACAATCTGTGTTCTAGAATTTTTTGCTTTCAGATCCCACATTTAGGTCTTTAATCCATTTTGAGTTTATTTTGGTGTATAGTGTAGGGAAGTGGTACAATTTCATCCTTTTCATGTACCTGTTCTGTTTTCCCAACACCATTTATTGAAAAGACTGTCTTTTCCCCATTGTATACTCTTTCTTTCTTCCTCAGATTAATTGACCATATAAGCATATAAGCTAGGATTTATTTTTGTGCTCTCTATTCAGTTCCATTGATATGTGTGTCTGTTTTGGTTTCAATATCATACTGTTTTGATTATTGGGACTTTGTATTATAATTTGAAATCTGGAATTGTGATACCTCCAGCTTTGTTCTTCTTTTTCAAGATTGCTTTGGCTATTTGGGATCTTTGTCATTCTATACAAATTTTAGCATTATTTGTTCTAGTTTTGTGAGAAATGCTGTTGGTATTTTGATAGGAATTGCACTGAATCTGTAGAATGCTTTCAGTAGTATGAACATTGTAATAAAGTTAATTCTTTCAATCCATAGGCATGGAATATCTTTTTATTTGTGTTATCTTCAATTATTTTCATCAGCATTTTATAGTCAGATTTTTTTTTGTCCCCATGTGATGAAATAGGTACTAGAAATGTGTCCATTTTATAGATAAAGAAACAGGTTTTGTGAAGTGCCACAGAGCCAGGACAGTCAGAGACAATGATATGAAGAAAGAATTGGAGTCTCACCAAATTTCAATCTGGAGGACAGGGTACCGAGAACACTTGGACACTGACCCCGAGGCTTTGTCTCATCTAGCTTTTATTAAGAGAGCTAGCAGGTAACAATCATCAAGAATCTACTTGTTCAGCTATAGGAATGATTAATTTTGGGAAACAGAGCAAAACATATTTACTCCAAAGGATAAAATAATTGTTCTGCACAACACTTTGCAACCATGCCATAAGATGTGCAAGAAGGCTATTAATTCAAGGAGGGGGAGCAGAAAAGCCATATATGGAGAACAATTTGGTCAAGAGTTAGTGTGCTGGTTCAGGACCTCATGTATCCCCAGTGTGCCAAGGACAACAAGATTCAGTTCTCAGATGAATTCTGCAGCTGGTTACCCACAGTGAAGGTAAATTACTTGTCAAAAGTAACCAAGCTAGGGAAAGATAAAGTAAAGAATTTAATGCAGGTCTTCCTGACTAGACCTAGACCTTTAACTCTTAACTAATCTCTATATTTTATGACATCGTGAATAGTTACAACTGTTCACTCTTTTCTCCTTACTTTGGTTTGGAAAAATTTTGTATATGCTTACCATTCTAAGCTTTATACTTGCTATATACTAAGACTACTTCTCCTTATGTACTTACACAATAGTTATAGAGTAAATTCTGTAAATGGTGGCAAGTGGTGGCAAAATTATATGTTAACTTCTCCAACTTCTTGTTGCTCTGTCAACCATCCAGGGAATAAAAATTCTAAAAGGAAGTCATGCAGTTATCTGGGAATTTTTCATGGGAAATAAGTCAGTTGTGCACATTCCTTACAACATTTCAATTACATGGCTAGCCAACTGTTTTTTTTTTTTAAACAAAGTAATTTTTAAAAAAAAATAGATTATCACTCAGAATGTAGAATTAGAAGTGACATGAAAATCATCTCAGCTAACTTTACACTTAAAGACACCTCATCTAATTATATAGCTAGGAAGGGATACTATGAATTCTTTATAAATGAGATGAAACAGATGATATATAGTGTTCCAGGATTTTAGCATCCTGAAGAGAGCCACATAAGAAATGGCAATAGGTCTATTAAAAATGTTAAAAAAAAATTGGGACATATGTGTGGTAATAGGTGAAGAGAGCATGCAGTTTAGATTTTTTGGAAAACCTTATATGGTACCAGACACACTTTATTGTCACAGTGTGTCAAGTGTCCTGATCACTTGGAGGTTTCCAGGTGCTTTGCATGTATGATATTGAATAAATAGAAAAAAGAAGCATGACAAGGGGGTCTCTTGTCAAAATTGAAACTAAATTTGCAAAAAAAATTGGTAGGTTCAAAAAATTATAATTTTTGTACATTTGACTTTTGATTTTTACTAATAATAACCTGTACTTAGTGCGCAAGTTAGTTTTCTATTTTTGCTCAACAGATTACTACACACTTAACATCTTAAAACAAAACAAAAACCTTTAATTAGCTCACATAGGCCAGAAGTCTAGGCACAGTGTGATTTTTCCACAAAGTTGAAATCAGTGTTGGGTATATACTATGTATTCATTTGGAGCTTGGGATTCTCTTCCTGGTTCATTGGTTATAGGCAGAAATCTGTTCCTTATAGTTGTGTGTCTGAGGTCTTGTTTTCTTGCTGATTCTCAGCCTGGAACCTCTCTGAGTTTATGGAGGCTGCCCATAGTTCCTGGCCGTGTGGCCCTATAAGCAGTTCATAGCATGGATATTTGTGTTCTTCTAACCCAGCCTTAGCATACATCTTTCTGATGTTTTATTCTGTGATCAGCTGGAGAACACACTCTGCTTTTAAAAGCCTTTATTTTTAAATATATTTTTTAGGTTATTTATTTATTCATAATAGACAGAGAGAGAGACAGAGAGAGAGAGAGAGGCAGAGACACACAGGCAGAGGGAGAAGCAGGCTCCATGTCGGGACCCTGACGAGGAACTCGATCCGGGACCCCAGGATCACGCCCTGGGCCAAAGGCAGGCACCGAACCGCTCAGCCACCCAGGAATCCCCCTTAAAAGCCTTTTTTGATTAGGTTGGGCTTACCATGTTAATCCCCTTATCTTAGTGTTAGCTGATTTCAAACCTTAATTACATCTGCAAAACACCTTTCTTAACATATTTATATTAGAGTTTGATTCAGTAACTGGGGTAAGGTGTACGTACACCAGCGGTGAGGGCCATCTTGCAATTTTGTGCCTAACACAGGCCTATACATGTAATCATTTTTCCATCAATGATCATTCAAATTTTCAAATTTCTAGAGACCAAAAGTAGCTCTTGCCTGTCAATAGTAAAAGCATATAGAATCATTTTTCCTACTGAAGTAATTAAGGATTTCAAATCAAGTTTAATGAAATCTGAAGGCTGTTCAAATACTAATTCTGTAGCTCAGCAGATAACAAAAGCAGTCTGTGTGATTTTAGTTAACTGAAATTGAAGAATGAAAATAAAAGACAATAAAAGAGGGATCTTACTTGCATATACTGAGTGAAAGAAGCCAATCTAAAAAGACAAATACTAAAAAAAAAATAAAAAATATAAAAAATAAAAAGACAAATACTGTATGATTTGAACTTTATGACATTCTGGAAAAGGCAAAATTATGGGGTTAGTAAAAAGATCAGTGGTTGACAGGAGTTTGGGTGGATGGAGAAATAAACAGGTGGAGTACAGAGGATTTTTAGAGTAGTGAAACTACTCAATATGATGCTGCAACGGTGGATACATGTCATTATAAGTTTGTCTGAACCCATAGAATGTACAGTACCAAGAATGAACCCTAATGTAAACTACGGATTTTGGATGATTATGATGTTTCAAAGCAGAATTATGGATTATAGGTTCATTGTAATATATGTACCATCCTGGGGTGGGATTTTGATAATGGGAAAGGCTGTATGTATGTGGGGTTAAGGGGTATATGGCAAATTTATGTTCCATTCAATTTTGTTGTGACTTAAAATTGCTATAAAACATTCCCATTTTTTTAAAAGTTCAAAAAAAATTCCCATATCTTAATGCATTGTATTCATCTTTTCCCAAAGACTCAATACATCTATCATAATTATTTTAAAGCCCTTGGTCATTTTGAAGTCCTTAACCAAATGTGATGAAGTTTTGGAATATAGGTGAGGTCTGGAGCCTACGACAAAGAAAGAATTCTTGAGCCGTCTTTGGTGCAAAATGATGGTTTTATTAAAGCTTGGGGACAGGACCCTGGGGCAGAAGACCTATTGCCCCAGGGTTGAGGGGTGGCTGATTATATACCCTGGAGTTGGAGGAAAGTAAGCAAAAGGGAGATTTCAGAAGGATTTTTATATGCTAAGGAAGATACTGGAGGCCTTGCCATTGTCAAGTTAAAGATTTATTTTCCCTCTAGCAAGGTATTAACATTAAGAGAATTGGTAACTTTCTGAAGAATGTCACACATATCCCACCTTGGGTGGGATCATTTGTGGGATGTCAGCTGTGCTTTGTCCTCAGCTAGCCTTACTCCCCATCATATGGGCCACATCTTTCCTTTCTTCACTTGCTCAGCAATTTTTAAATTAAATATGGATATTTGGAATATACATTCAGATACACTTAACAAGTTATTAAGTTACTGGCAAGTCATCTTACTCATAAGCTTGAATTTTGACTCTTTTAGCACAAGTCAACTTTTTTTTCTTTAGTTTTGTCATATAGTCATTACTCCTGGTACTTGGACATGGGTGTGGCCCTTTCAGATTTCCACAGAAATCTGAATTGTTAGCCAATCCTGCATCTTGGCAGGAATTGAACTAAAACTTTATTAGCTAATGAAATATCTGTTCTTTTAGTCTTCCCATTATATCTTTCTGCTGGAATTCTTGGAATCTTATGCCACATATGTGTAGTTTGAGTTTGCCAAGGATTTAAAGGCAAATTAGTACCCAGATTCTTACTCTTTCCCTGTGTTCCTTTCTGCAATTTCCCTTCACTTTCCAGTCTTTCTGGCAGTCCCAAGGGAACATCATCAGCTCAGTAAATCTGGTGCTTTTTGTTGGAGCTCTGTTACTCATTAACTGAACTCTTGGTGTGTCCTTAGGGGAAAAGGTGGATATGTGTGGATCTCACACCTTGCAGTTCTTTTTCAAAGGTCAACAGAATCTCTCTCTCTGTGTGTGTGTGTGTGTGTGTGTGTGTGTATTTTTTGTGTATAGATAGATAGGTAGATAGTTAGATAATTTTATAATTACTATTAGTGGGAATGTTGGTCTGATATGAGCTATTTTGCCATAAGGAGAAGCTGGTTGTCTACAGAACAGATTGATTTTGAGACAGTGTTTATGCTTCTTTGGGGGTAATTGGTGTATAGAATATAGACTCTGAAATCTTATCATTTATTGGAGAATAATGAAGAATTGGTAAAATTAGTCTTGAAATTATCATAAATTGTCCAAAAATTCCTGGTTAGTAGATATACACAGTGTTTGGCAGAAAGTTCAGGAACAAGATATAGTGATTGTAAGTTTGATACTATTTGCCAAAGAAATTCCTTAGGAAAGATTAATCTGTAATTTTTAAGTGAATAGAAAGAAAACCTCAAGTCATATAAAATAATTTTAAGTTACCTATCTTGGAATCTGGTTTTTAGAAAAGTCCTTGACAATGAAGAGACAGAAAAATGGTGTATGTTTCTAGAAGGTCTGGAATTAAATATATTATATTGCCCTAAGCCTGCCTGAGACATTTTACTCATTGGGACAGGCAATAACAAACCTTTCTAAAATTTTTCACCAATCTCGCTGGTAAATATTGGCATGTCTGAGGCCTTCGTTTTTGAAACTTTACTTTTGTCTCCACTCTCCCTCTCTCTAAATTCTTATATTATTTTATGCTTTTAAATAATGTTCCAGTGGGCAGCCTGGGTGGCTCAGTGTTTTAGCACTGCCTCAGCCCAGGGCCGGATCCTGGAGACCCGGGATCAAGTCCCACATTGGGCTCCCTGCATGGAGCCTGCTTCTCCCTCTACCTGTGTCTCTGCCTCTCTCTCTCCCTTTCTGTGTGTCTGTCATGAATAAATAAATAAAATCTTTAAAAAAATGTTCCAGTGACACACAGATTTATCTCTTCAGCCTAAAATCCCCCCATGAACTGTTTAACATCTCTTTTTCAATGTTTAGTAAACATTTCAGAGTTAATGTGCCCCTAAATGAATTCTTGATTCAATCCTTTTCCAAAAAGTCAGTTTTTTTCCTGTCCTTCTCCATCTCAATAAAGGTTAGCTCTTTATTTCCCAAGCCTAAGTACCATGTTGTCATCCTTGGCTCCTCTCTCTTCTTCAGACTTCATATCCAGTCTCCCCACTGATCCTTTTGGCTTTACCTTCAGAATCCAATTTTCACCATTCTATACTTCTACCACTCTGGTTCAAAGCAACCATTAGGTTTCAACTGTTTTTATTTTTTTAAGATTTTATTTATTTATTCATGAGAAACACACAGAGAGAGGCAGAAACAAAGGCAGAGGGAGAGGCAGTCTCGCTGTGGGGAGCCCCAAGTGGGACTAGATCCTTGTCCTCCAGGTTCATACCCTGAGCCTAAGGCAGACACTCAACTGCTGAGCCACCCAGATGTCCCAGTTTTCAACTGTTTATTGCAATAACATTTTTATTCTTGTCTTTCCTTCAACCTCATTCTTTTATGTTTTTGTCTCCACAAAACAGCCAATTTAAGTTGGATAGAGTAAGTTCTCTGCTAAACCCTATCTCAGAGCAAGATCAAAATCTTAACAAAGACGGGCAAAACTCAGGATTTGACCCCCTATTGTGTCTTTGACTTTTTCAGTCTAGAATATCTTATTGCTGTCTCTGTTTCCATCACACTGGCTTCCTTGCTGTTTTCCAAACACACTAGCCAAGCGTCCTGCTGCTGCATGAATTTGATAAAGTTTGAATCATGTTTTTGTTTGTGGGACCCAGGGAATTTAACAAAAATCCCCTACCCCTGGACAAGCAGAGCAGGACTAACTCCATTTTGTGCTACACCTGCCATCTCATGTATAACCCCCACATGACCTGGTTATTGCTTAAGGCACTCCCCTATCCTAGTCAAGCTGCTGAGCACACCCTTACCAGAAACCTGCTCATATAGGAATGCAACACCCCTAGCCGCCAAAGAATGTAAATCCCACCTTTTGCCTGCCAAACCTGCTCACCAATTCTGACCAGAGTGATAGGCTAGTTCAAAAGGTCACTATAGGGTAAATTGTAATTCAGTTGGCCACACGCATTCAGTTGCGTGTGGACCGACATGACTGTGCAACTTTATGTGTGTTACAATCTCATTGGTCACTGGCCCCTATAAAACTGCTACGCCACTTAGCCTTGGGGTCCAAGTCCCTGCTCCCCTGTGTCGGGTGTACTTGGACCCAAGCTCCAGCTTGCAAATAAACCCTCGTAAACTTGCATCAGTGTTGGCTTCTCGGTGGTTTCTCGGATTTGCAATCTTGGGCACAACATGTTTCACCTCACTTTGATGGTTTCGAAAATGTAAATAGTCTGAAGATCTTAATCTGCATTTTCTGTTTCTCCAAAAGTTCTTGGAGACTTGCATATGTTTAGACTTCCTAAGTTTAAAGCTTCACATATTTTGCTTCTTCTCCTTTATTTTTGTATTTTCTCCTCTTTTATAGTTCAGTTCTTCCTCTGAATTCCCTCTTAAATCAGTTCTGCTCTTCCAACTTACTACCAGTCTTTTTTACAATTTTCTTATTTTTAAAAGTTTTAATTTAAATTCCAGTTAGTTAACATACAGAGTAATACTAGTTTCAAAGTATACAGTATAGTGATTCTTCACTTCCCTGCAATACCTGGTGCTCATCACAACAAATGCACCCCTTAATCTCTATCACCTATTTAACCCATCCCCTCATGCATTTCCTGACTAGTAACCATCAGTTTGTTCTCTATAGTTAAGAGTCTTGGTTTGCCTCTTTCTCTCTTCTTTTTTCCCCTTTGCTCATTTTTTTTCCCTTAAATTCCACATATGAGTGAAATCATTCACTACTAGTACAATTGCTGGGTTATATGGTAGTTCTGTTTTCAACTTTTTTGAGGAATCGCCATATTGCTTCCCAGAGTGGCTACACCAGTTTGCTTTCCCATCAACAATCCCAAAAGGTTTCACTTTCTCCACATCCTCTCCAACACCTGTGGTTTCTTGTTGAGTTTAGCCATTCTGAAGCATGTGCAGTGTGAGGATGTGAGTCCAAAAGTGATAAAGACATGATAAGATCAGAGAAAGTGGCCAGAAACAACAAAACAAGTGATAAAATGCCAATGAATACGTATCTATCAAGAATTACTTTGAATGTAAATAGACTAAATGCTACAATCAAAAGACATAAGGTGTCAGAATGGATTAAAAAATGAGACTCATCTATATGCTTCATACAAGACTCATTTCAGACCTAAAACACCTGAAGACTGAAAGTGAGCGGATGGAGAAACATTTATCATGCAAATGGATGTCAAAAGAAAGCCAGAGCAACAAAATTTATATCAGACACATTAAACTTTATTTTTTTTTTAGATTGAAAAGATATTTTATTTGCTGATTTTTAAAAATTCAGTTAGCCAACATATAGTACATTGTTAGTTTCAGATGTATTGTTCAATAATTTACCAGTTGCATATAACACCCAGTGCTCATCACATTATGTGTTCTTTTTAATCACCCAGTTATCCCATCCCCCACCCACTTCCTTTCCAACAACCCTCAGTTTGTTTCCTGTAGTTAAGAGTCTCTCTCTCTCTCAAAAAAAAAAAAAAAAAAAAAAAAAGAGTCTCTCATGGTTTTTCTCCCTCTCTCATTGTTTTTCTCCCTCTCTGATAACTTCCCAGTTTTCCCTCCCTTAACCCATGATCCTCTGTGCTGTTTCTTATATTCCACATGAGTGAAACCATATGATAATTGTCCTCTGATTGGCTTACTTTGCTCAGCATAACACCCTCTAGTTCCACATAGATACCACATAGATGTAAATGGTAAGTATTCATCTTTCTGATGGCTGAGTAATATTCATGTGTGTGTGTGTGTGTATGATATATATGTCATATATATATATATATATATATATCCCATTTTTCTTGTCCATTCATCTGTCAATGGACATCTTGGCTCTTTCCAAAATTTGGCTATTGTGGACATTGGGGTACAGGTACTCCTTCGGATCACTATATTTGTATGTATCTTTGGGATAAATACCTAGTAGTGCAATTGCTGGGTTGTAAGGTAGCTCTGTTTTTAACTTCTTGAGGAACCTCCATACTCTTTTTCCAGAATGGCTGTACCAGCTACAATGCACCTTTTCTGACCATAATGCTGTGAAACTAGAAGTCAAAACAAGAAAAAAATTGAAAAGGCACAAATGCATGGAGGTTAAACAACATACTACTAAGCAATGAATGGATCAATTGGAAAAATCAAAGAAGATATAAAAATATATGGAAATGAATGAAAATGAAAACACTGTGGTCCATAACCTTTGAAATATAGCAAAAGTGATTCTACAAGGGAAGTTTGTGGCTATACAGGCCTACCTTAAGAAGTAAGAACAATCTCAAATAAGCAACCTAACCTTATACCTAAAGGACCTAGAAAAAGAACAACAAATGAAGCCTGAAGCCAGCTTAAAAGAAGGAAATAATAAAGAATAAAGCAGAAATAAAGAATAGAGAAACTAAAAAACAACAACAACAACAACAATAGGACAGATCAATGAACAGCCAGTTCTTTGAAAAAATTAACAAAATTGATAAACCTTTATCCAAACTTATCAAAGGGAGAAGAGAAAGTCCCTATTTATTTGTGATATTTATAAAAATGCCTTAATCATCAGTGGGTAGTATTAAATTTTTGAGCTTTATAACTATAAAGAAAAGCACATTGAGACTTTAAACCATTCCTTCTGCTTTCTCATGATTTAAAAACATGACTTGAGCTATCTCGGATTATGAATTTTTCTATTCAAACATCTATACATATTCCTTCATTGTGTTTTGATGATTAAGATTTCTGAGGACAGAATGATTTTTAATTTAATTTTTTATTTTTGTAATCTTGTTTCTCTTGTTTTGGTGCCAAAACATTTGAAAATGCTCTTGCCTTTTGAAAAAAAAGACTCAAGTATCTATCTTCATATAGAATTGAGCTTTCACTTTTTCTAAACTATCCCTCCAATTCATGTCCTTGATTATTACAAGTGTTGACACTTTGCTCAAGTCCCTTTTTCCTCTTTGTTATTAAGCAGATTTCTTCATTTCTACTTAGCAGTGAGAAAAAGGAAAAATGTTAAAAACAATTTAAATTTCTTGCCAGACTTGTCCTCAAATATCAATTTCTGCATTTTACCAACTTCTATTAAATCACAAGGGAAAAAGTATTTTTCCTGGTATAAAGTTAATATTTCCACATACACTCTTGATCGAATTCTCCTTGTCTCATCTGGCTATAATTTTTTTATGATATTAAAACTTCATTATTGTGCCTCCCTCTCTGTATCTTATAAACATGGCCATGTCTTTCCCATTTTAAAAAAGTGTACTTTTCTTGGACATTATTCTACCACTTACTAACCCCTCTAATCCTTTTCAATGTCATTACTTGAAAAGTATAATCTCCACCTTTACTTTCTCATCTCACATTTACTTGTACACTCACTGTAGTCAAGCTTCCATTCCACCATCATTCCACTCAGATAAAATTTTGCTTCTTCACATGTCATTTTGTTTGTTTTATTTGTTTGGTATCCAAGACGATATAGATAATATGTCATAGAGAGCATGAATTGTGTTGTCTTCTTTTAATGGTGGTGAGTTTAGTTTTGGCCTAATAGTTCAATTTTCCTGGTAGACTGTATTTTTGCTAAGCAGTATAGTCAGGTTTTGAATTTAGCTGTAGGCCTTGGCCATTGCTCTGTACTGTGGTCCTTTTTCCTAAGTTTTAGACTTTCCGGAATCTAAACTATGATTTAGATTCTTTCTGGGTTGGATCTTCAACATCTCCCATTACTGTGCTATCTTTATTATCACTATTAAATTCTTAGCCTAAGGGTAGGTAATCTCTTAGGCATCATGGAGTCTCAGCCTGTGCATATACCATTTAGCCGGCAGTCAGAGAACTCTGATGAATCCCCACGCAATACTTCTTGTTACTCCCATTTGAACAGCTTTCTCTTCTCCATTACCTTACTCTGCACATTCTAGCTATTTAGCAGCCCTGAACTCGAATCTGTTCCTTCTGAGCCCAATAATACTAATACTGCTGCTACCACTTTAGAAATGGCTTCCAAGCAGAAATAGAGAATGATCTTTGGATTCATCATAAGCTTTCTTTTCTTTCTTTTCCTATGCGGCTG